>NC_058403.1:107575791-107582891 GCF_002201575.2 Neomonachus schauinslandi
TTATTTATTTATTTGAGAGAGAGAATGAGATAGAGAGAGCATGAGAGGGGGGAGGGTCAGAGGGAGAAGCAGACTCCCTGCTGAACAGGGAGCCCGATGCGGGACTCGATCCCGGGACTCCAGGATCATGACCTGAGCCGAAGGCAGTCGCTTAACCAACTGAGCCACCCAGGCGCCCTCTAGCCAAGTTTCTAAAGCAGTTCATGTGCATTATTTTCTATCACAGCACTCTATTTCAATCAAGATGCTAAGCACAATATCTAATCTACCTGATCATTTATATATATGTATATTATATATGTTATATACATATAAAATTTGCTATTAATGTTTTGCATTGCTTACCTATTGATTGTCCCTGTATTGGAGTTTTCACTTCTCAAAGGCAGGGGCATTGGCTCTCTTGTTCTTCTTTGTATTTCCATCGTGAAGAACAGGGCTTGATGTAGTTGATGATTGATGTAGTTGATGTTTAATGAATATTTTTTCAATAGGCAAATTGTAATAAAGGAAGATAATCTGTCAGATTTCTACTATGTGTCTATTTTGTTGTATATGTGTTAAACATGAAGTGTTCATTTCGTTATTTTTTTCTTACAAGACAGTGTACAAAAGTTTCATAAGCACCTACCTGAGTAAATGTCTCCCACACTTAAACAGTCCTGTAGATCAATTGATACCTTTACAGGATCTATTGATAAAAGTAATTGCTTGTGTTTAAATAGTACATAAGACAAATCAAATCTCCCTTTAAAATTTTTTATCCACAGTTTTTAAAAACAACTTCTATATTTGTCAAATTGTGTTTTCATTGTAAAAGCAGCTTGAAGCTGTTGGATCAGTGTACCTCACTATAAATAAGGACACAAAAATAAGAGGAATGAGTTAACACTGTTTTGCTTTTTATGTGGAACATATATTTTAGATGTGAAATATACTAGAAAAACATAATACGTGAGGAAAGATCCACTTGCAAATGCTTGAATAAAGCTCAGTGACATTGGATCGTTACTCTGGTTGTTCATATTAGACATGGCCATGGGCACTCCTGACCTTCTGTGCCAGACTAAATGGCAAGCTCAAAAGGATGAGCCTTCACAGGTGTGCCCTTGATAAAGCATTATCAAGCTGCATGTGGCCACACAGTTGTTAGAGAGCCCAGGATCCAAATGATATGCCAAGCACACATGGCTTGGGGGTATTGTGATATTACCTCGATAAATTAAGGGAAGGTGTAGGGCTGGAGTGATTACTGCTACTTCACAAGAAAATGCCAATTTTTAAGTACCTTTACTATAGCAAATATAGCTTATAAGCTCAATGTGGATTATTTATTTCACAATTTTTTTCTTTCCAGAAATATTTATGTAAAACATTATATAGAAAGGTTTTCTGGTTTATGTTTAAAGAAGTAGACACACACATTATAAAACAAGATTATATTCCTGTAAGTTTCCAGGATCACCTGTATTCTGTAAAGTTGTTTATAAGAATAAAGTATAGCTGCACCATTTCTTAATGTCATAGATATAATCATGTTTGAGAGCATTTGTGTCATTTTGTGCCCATTTTCCTGAAAGCAAACTTTTGTGTTTAAAAAAAAAAAACCAAACTTCTAAACCTGTTAGAAAAATGTTCATAGCAGTTTGATAGCAGCCCTCCCCACTGATAACAACCCTCCCCCCTGCAAAACTCAAATATTCATCATCTGTAGAACATATGATTTATTTTTATTTATTTATTTTTAAAGATTTTATTGACAGAGAGAGACACAGCGAGAGAGGGAACACAAGCAGGGGGAGTGGGAGAGGGAGAAGCAGGCTTCCTATGGAGCAGGGAGCCCGATGCAGGGCTCGTGATCCCAGGACCCTGGGATCATGACCTGAGCCGAAGGCAGCCGCTTAACGACTGAGCCACCCAGGCGCCCCAGAACATGTGATTTATTCAAATAATTTAGATACTCTGCATCAGTGACAATGAAGCACAGCTCATCCTTAAATTTTGAAGAAAAAGCCACAGAAGATATATTAAAAAATCATATGGGTAAAGTGAAAATAATTGTTTAGCTTTATCTATCGCCTAAAATACATAAATATGTGATAACACTATAAAGAAAAGCTAATGATTAGCACATATTTAAGATAGTGGCTCCCTAGGAAAGCAACATGGGAATCAGATCAAGACAGGGCAAGCAGAATGCTCCTCTGATTCTAAAAAGGACCTATTTCTTAGTGGTAAATACATGGAGGTTTATTCTAGTATATCCTTTAAACTGTACCTGTATTTTATATTCCTAGGAATATATGCTGTAACTCACAATAAGAAGTAAAAAAGAAAAAAGAACTCTAGCTAGAGCAATATGAAAACATAAAAAAATTAACTTGACACTCTTTGTGAACTTTAAGCATTAACAGAAGTGGCTTTAGATCCTGTTTAGTTTTGTGGTATAATACATGTGAACAGTTACAAACAAGTGAGAATAATTTTGGGGGAACATACTATGTTTCATAGATGTGTGAAAGTAGCTATTATGTCATTTAGTAGTCTTTCATCTTTGTTAGGTTTTTTAGCAGGCTAGCCTCTGAACAGAAAGGAGAGGATATGGTTTCAAATTCCTCTATAACTGCACAATGTGTAAGTTTTCAGTTTTCATTCCTTTTATTAAAACATGTAAGTTATGACCAATGTGTACAAATCACTTAATTCATAGACTTGCATAACTTTTTCCCAGGGTAAGAAGAAATGAACGGATTCTGGCTTGTATCTTAAATTCTACAACTTGGGAGTGGAAAATAATGGAGCTATTTCTGAAATCATTCAGCATGTCATTTGTACTGAGTTTTGAGTACTTGTTTCTAAGTTAGTCAAAATTAAAACATACTTAATTTTTCATCTGTTCTAGCATTTAAAGTAGACTTAATATTCTTTTGCTTCTTGCAGGAATCTCTAGAACCTTTATGCACATTGCCATTTCACTCATCAGAAAGCATTCTCTTGGAGAATAAAGCTCTAGAAATGAGCATGAGAAATCACAGGACAACTTAGACACAACATATCTAATTCACAGTAATCTACACATAGTATGTTCTCAAATAGTAGTGGAGTTGAATGTATTTGAAATTTACACCTAAATAAACACAAATTTCCTTGAGAATCTATTTGAGTGAACTTAGAAAATTTTCAGAAAAGCATATGAGGTTTGAAATGGTTTCTTACAAAAGTGTCTATTTTTCTAAAAATCTCAGGAACTTTAATATTACAAAACTTTTAAAAGACCCACGCTCACTAATAATTAAATGTCAAATATAGAAAAGCAAAATGAATTAAAATCCTTGCTAGAGACTCTGGAGTTGAAAAATCTGGATTTTAGTCCCAGCTCTTTTGTTTTCTTATCTTGGGCAAGATAGGTTTTTTTTTTTAATCTTCAGTTTTCACCTTAGAGCAAAAAATGAGGGAGATGATTTTCCAACTGTCCTTAAATCTAATCATCCTTCCCATCATTAGAATGATGGCGTGATAAATAAGCTGAGTTACAAAAACAACCTTAGCTCTTGCTCCATCATTTATTAGTTATAAGTTGAGTAAATTTTTTAACTTCTATGAAAACTGTTAAATACTGTAAGAATTAGATGAAATGTATAAAAGTGTGTTTAAAACAAAAAATCTTAAAATTCTGGGTAGATGCGGGCTGAAACTTTAAGAGCCTCAGTTATATTTCTTACCCCCTTGTGGCCAGACCACCAACACGCACAGGTCACTTCTCATACTGACCTTAAACTTGACCTGAGAAGGATAAGCCTTTTATGCAAGACAAAGTACAAGATATGGACTACAGGTGTCTTAATAACTATATGCTCTCAAGATGCCTAATTCTTGGGGTGCCTGGGTGGCTCAGTCGGTTAAGCGGCTGCCTTTGGCTCAGGTCACGATCCCAGGGTCCTGGGATCGAGCCCGGCATCGGGCTCCCTGTTCCTTGGAGAGCCTGCTTCTGCCTCTCCCTCTGCTGCTCCCCCTGCTTGTGCTCTATCTGTCAAATAAATAAATAAAATCTTTAAAAATAAAATGTAAAAAAAAATATGCCTAATTCTTGTGAGTTTGAGTTTTACTGTTTGATGCTCCTTATTTGGCTATTTCTTGCTGTCTTACGTATACTTCTTAAACCTTAGTAGATCTATCCAGAGTTCTTGATGTGCTTTAGTCTCATAGTTTAGCTTTCTTGATCACATCTGAAGGCGCTCTTACCCTGAAATTAGGAAACAAATATCAATCAGGATTTAATCAGGTAGAGAGTATGGATGTATCAGTTGAAATTCCTCCATTTAAAATTCTTTCTTGCATGTTCCAAGTGAATAAAATGTTTCTGCCTGGTATAGTTTGAATGATGTATGAATATCTGCTTAATTTGAGATTAATTTTAGCTTAACTCATAAATCTCAAACTGTGGACATAGTCTTGCAAAAAATAAAATCTGTGATCCTGAAGAATTACTACTCTCTGCCTCATACCCTAATGCAGTATTTTCCAAAACACAGCTTACTTTAAAGCTCACATGTTCTATCCTTTATGTCTTTGTCTGTGTTTTCTCATAAAAGCTCATCAACCTAGCATACCCTGTCTTTTCCATACTGTTGTCAGTTTTTTGTTCATGTCCAGTTAACTGTACCTACACCCTTTAACCTAGCCAAGGGCACTACCATATAGTGGTGGTGGGGAAATAAACAGATACAAGTACAACTTTCAGGATACAGGATTTCAGTTTCAGGATAAACTCCAGTTTATCAGTGGGCTCTAGCCTCTGCCTCACTCTTCACCTCCACCTGCTACCAATTACATCTGTTCTCTAGATCTCTGGCCTTCCCCCCCCAACCCCCACCATTCTTCAAGCAGATGGACTCTATTTTCCTTTCTTAGTCTCTGTACTTGGTGTTCTGCTGCTTGGCTAGCTCTTCTTTTTTCTTTTTCTTTTTTTTTACTTGTATACTAGGGTTCTTCACGGAAACAATACACACACCCACACGTACACACATACATGCACACACATGCATATATTTTCACAGAGAGAATATATTTTTTCACAGAATCTATATATGGATATGTGCATATATAGATACATAGATAGATGAAAGAGATTTATTATAAGGGATTGGCTCACATGATTATGGAGGATGAGAAGTCCAAAGATAATACACTTGGCAAGCGGGAGACTCATGAGAGCTGATGGTGTAATTCTGAGTCTGAAGCCCTGAGAACCAGGAAAGACAATGGTGTGAATTCCAGTTCAAAATCTAGGGAGTTCAAGACCCTAGAAAAGCCGATGTTCAGTTTGAGTTCAAAGGCAGGAAAGGACTGATGTCTCAGCTGAAACAGAAGGAGTTCCCTCTTAGCCTTTTGATTCTATCAGGACTTCAGATGACTGGGTGAGGCCTACCCATATTAAGGAGCTCCATCTGCTTTGCTCAGCAACTCAAATATTTGTGGGATTTTTTTTTTTTGTACCATTCACATTCAATTTTTTTAAATTGAGATATGTGACACATAACCAACATGACGTTGTATTGTTAGTTTTAGGTATATAATAGAAATCGGATTTTTTTTTTTTTTTTTTTTTTTAAGACTTCAGAGATGTATTGACTGTTATTATGTTAACTGTTATTATTCTATACTTATTTCTAATTTTTGTTTAATTTTATTCTTTTTTTTTTTAATTTTTTTTTTATTCTTATGTTAATCCCCATACATTACATCATTAGTTTTAGATGAAGTGTTCCATGATTCATTGTTTGTGCATAACACCCAGTGCTCCATGCAGAACGTGCCCTCCTCAATACCCACCACCAGGCTAACCCATCCTCCCACCCCCCTCCCCTCTAGAACCCTGTTTGTTCTTCAGAGTCCATCGTCTCTCATGGTTCGTCTACCCCTCCGATTTCCCCCGCCTCATTCTTCCCCTCCTGCTACCTTCTTCTTCTTCTTTTTTTTTTTTTTCTTAACATATACTGCGCCACCTGTCTCAGAGGTACAGATCCGAGACTCAACAGTCCCGCAAAATTCACAGCGCTTACCAGAGCACACACCCTCCCCAGTGTCTATCACCCAGTCACCCCATCCTTCCCACCCCACCCCCCACTCCAGCAACCCTCAGTCTGCTTCCTGAGATTAAGAATTCCTCATATCAGTGAGATCATATGATACATGTCTTTCTCTGTTTGACTTATTTCACTCAACATAATACCCTCCAGTTCCATCCACGTCGTTGCAAATGGCAAGATCTCGTTCCTTTTGATGGCTGCATAATATTCCATTGTATATATATACCACATCTTCTTTATCCATTCATCTGTTGATGGACATCTTGGCTCTTTCCACAGTTTGGCTATTGTGGACATTGCTGCTATAAACATCGGGGTGCACGTACCCCTTCGGATCCCTACTTTTGTATCTTTGGGGTAAATACCCAGTAGTGCAATTGCTGGATCATATGGTAGCTCTATTTTCAACTTTTTGAGGAACCTCCATACAGTTTTCCAGAGTGGCTGCACCAGCTTGCATTCCCACCAACAGTGTAGGAGGGTTCCCCTTTCTCCGCATCCCCGCCAACATCTGTCATTTCCTGACTTGTTAATTTTAGCCATTCTGACAGGTGTGAGGTGGTATCTCATTGAGGTTTTGATTTGGATTTCCCTGATGCCGAGCGATACTGAGCACTTTTTCATGTGTCTGTTGGCCATTTGGATGTCTTCTTTGGAAAAATGTCTTTTCATATCTTCTGCCCATTTCTTGATTGGATTCTTTGTTCTTTGGGTGTTGAGTTTGATGAGTTCTTTATAGATTTTGGATACTAGTCCTTTATCTGATATGTCATTTGCAAATATCTTCTCCCATTCTGTTGGTTGTCTTTTGGTTTTGTTGACTGTTTCCTTTGCTTTGCAAAAGCTTTTTATCTTGATGAAGTCCCAATAGTTCATTTTTGCCCTTGCCTCCCTTGCCTTTGGCGATGTTTCTAGGAAGAAGTTGCTTCGGCTGAGGTCAAAGAGGTTGCTGCCTGTGTTCTCCTTTAGGATTTTGATGGACTCCTGTCTCACATTGAGGTCTTTCAACCA
>NC_058403.1:107587891-107639156 GCF_002201575.2 Neomonachus schauinslandi
GGAACGTTTTTCCATTTCTTTGTGTCTTCCTCAATTTCTTTCATGAGCATTTTATAGTTTTCTGAGTACAGATCCTTTGTCTCTTTGGTTAGATTTATTCCTAGGTATCTTACAGTTTTGGGTGCAATTGTAAATGGGATCGACTCCTTAATTTCTCTTTCTTCTGTCTTGTTGTTGGTGTATAGGAATGCCACTGACTTCTGTGCATTGATTTTATATCCTGCCACTTTACTGAATTCCTGTATGAGTTCTAGCAGTTTTGGGGTGGAGTCTTTTGGGTTTTCCACATAAAGTATCATATCATCTGCAAAGAGTGAGAGTTTGACTTCTTCCTTGCCAATTTGGATGCCTTTGATTTCTTTTTGTTGTCTGATTGCTGTGGCTAGGACTTCCAATACTATGTTGAATAGCAGTGGTGATAGTGGACATCCCTGCCGCGTTCCTGACCTTAGGGGGAAAGCTCTCAGTTTTTCCCCATTGAGAATGATATTCGCTGTATGTTTTTCATAGATGGCTTTTATGATATTGAGGTATGTACCCTCTATGCCTATACTCTGAAGAGTTTTGATCAAGAAAGGATGCTGTACTTTGTCAAATGCTTTTTCTGCATCTATTGAGAGGATCATATGATTCTTGTTCTTTCTTTTGTTAATGTATTGTATCACATTGATTGATTTGCGGATGTTGAACCAACCTTGCAGCCCAGGGATAAATCCCACTTGGTCATGGTGAATAATCCTTTTAATGTACTGTTGGATCCTATTGGCTAGTATTTTGGTGAGAATTTTTGCATCCATGTTCATCAGGGATATTGGTCTGTAATTCTCCTTTTTGATGGGGTCTTTGTCTGGTTTGGGGATCAAGGTAATGCTGGCCTCATAAAATGAGTTGGGAAGTTTTCCTTCCATTTCTATTTTTTGGAACAGTTTCAGAAGAATAGGTATTAATTCTTCTTGAAATGTTTGGTAGAATTCCCCTGGGAAGCCATCTGGCCCTGGGCTTTTGTTTTTTGGGAGATTTTTGATGACTGCTTCAATTTCCTTAGTGGTTATAGGTCTGTTCAGGTTTTCTATTTCATCCTGGTTCAGTTTTGGTAGTTGGTACATCTCTAGAAATGCATCCATTTCTTCCAGGTTATTTAATTTGCTGGCATAGAGTTGCTCATAATATGTTCTTATAATTGTTTGTATTTCTTTGGTGTTGGTTGTGATCTCTCCTCTTTCATTCATGATTTTGTTGATGTGGGTCATTTCTCTTCTCTTTTTGATAAGTCTGGCCAGGGGTTTATCAATCTTGTTAATTCTTTCAAAGAACCAGCTCCTAGTTTCGTTGATCTGTTCTACTGTTCTTTTAGTTTCTATTTCATTGATTTCTGCTCTGATCTTGATTATTTCTCTTCTCCTGCTGGGTTTAGGCTTTATTTGCTGTTCTTTCTCCAGCTCCTTTAGGTGTAGGGTTAGGTTGTATACTTGAGACCTTTCTTGCTTCTTGAGAAAGGCTTGTATTGCTATATACTTTCCTCTTAGGACTGCCTTTGCTGCATCCCAAAGATTTTGAATAGTTGTGTTTTCATTTTCATTGGTTTCCATGTATTTTTTTAATTCTTCTTTAATTTCCTGGTTGACCCATTCGTTCTTTAGTAGGATGCTCTTTAGCCTCCATGTATTTGAGTTCTTTCTGACTTTTGTCTTGTGATTGAGCTCTAGTTTCAAAGCATTGTGGTCTGAAAATAGGCAGGGAATGATTCCAATCTTTTGGTACCGGTTGAGACCTGATTTATGACCTAGGATGTGATCTATTCTGGAGAATGTTCCATGGGCACTAGAGAAGAATGTGTATTCCGTTGCTTTGGGGTGGAATGTTCTGAATATGTCTGTAAAGTCCATTTGGTCCAGTGTGTCATTTAAAGTCTTTATTTCCTTGTTGATCTTTTGCTTAGATGATCTGTCCATTTCAGTGAGGGGGGTGTTAAAGTCCCCCATTATTATTGTATTGTTGTCGATGTGTTTCTTTGCTTTTGTTATTAATTGGCTTATATAATTGGCTGCTCCCATGTTAGGGGCATAGATATTTACAATGGTTAGATCTTCTTGTTGGATAGATCCTTTAAGTATGATATAGTGTCCTTTCTCATCTCTTATTACAGTCTTTGGTTTAAAATCTAATTTGTCTGATATAAGGATTGCCACCCCAGCTTTCTTTTGGTGTCCATTAGCATGGTAAATGGTTTTCCACCCCCTCACTTTCAATCTGGGGCTGTCTTTGGGTCGAAAATGAGTCTCTTGCAGACAGCATATCGATGGGTCTTGTTTTTTAATCCAGTCTGATAGCCTGTGTCTTTTGATTGGGGCATTGAGCCCATTTACATTCAGGGTAACTATTGAAAGATAGGAATTTAGTGCCATTGTATTGCCTGTAAGGTGACTGTTACCGTATATTGTCTGTGTTCCTTTCTGGTCTATGTTGCTTTTGGGGTCTCTCTTTGCTTAGAGGACTCCTTTCAAGATTTCCTCTAGGGCTGGTTTTGTGTTTGCAAATTCCTTTAGTTTTTGTTTGTCCTGGAAGCTTTTTATCTCTCCTTCAATTTTCAATGACAGCCTAGCTGGATATAGTATTCTTGGCTGCATATTTTTCTCGTTTAGTGCTCTGAATATATCCTGCCAGTCCTTTCTGGCCTGCCAGGTCTCTGTGGATAGGTCTGTTGCCAATCTAATGTTTCTACCCTTGTAGGTTACATATCTCTTCTCCCGAGCTGCTTTCAGGATTTTCTCTTTGTCTATGAGACTCGTAAGTTTTACTATTAGATGTCGGGGTGTTGACCTATTTTTATTGATTTTGAGAGGGGTTCTCTGTGCTTCCTGGATTTTCATGCCTGTTTCCTTCCCCAAATTAGGGAAGTTCTCTGCTATAATTTGCTCCATTATACCTTCTGCCCCTCTCTCTCTTTCTTCTTCTTCTGGGATCCCAATTATTCTAATGTTGTTTCGTCTTATGGTATCGCTTATCTCTCGAATTCTGCCCTCGTGATCCAGTAGTTGTTTATCTCTCTTTTTCTCAGCTTCTTTATTTTCCATCATTTCATCTTCTATATTACTGATTCTCTCTTCTGCCTCATTTATTCTAGCAGTTAGCGCCCCCATTTTTGATTGCACCTCATTAATAGCCTTTTTGATTTCTACTTGTTTGGATTTTAGTTCTTTTACTTCTCCAGAAAGGGTTTCTCTAATAACTTCCATATTTTTTTCAAGCCCAGCTAGTATCTTTAAAGTGATGATTCTGAACTCTAGATCTGACATTGTACTAATGTCCATATTGAGTAGGTCCCTGGCAGTCGGTACTACCTCTTGTTCTTTTTGTTGAGGTGATTTTTTCCGTCTTGTCATTTTGTGCAGAGGAGAATAGATTAATGAGAGAACAAAATGCTAGCAGAGTAACAACGTCCCCAGAAAATATACTCTAAACAAATCAGAAAAAACCTTCCAGAAAGTGGTCGCTTTTCTGATGAGAGAGTTGTTGCTCTTCTTTTCTTCGACCTCCTGTTGAGTTTGTAGGTGTTCAGAATGGTTTGATCCCTATCCAGCTGAATTCCTGAGAGGAGACGAAATCCAGGTCTCCTACTCCTCCGCCATCTTGTCCGCCCCCTAGAAATCGGATTCTTAAGATCTACTTTCTTAGCAACTTTCAAATATACAACATGGTATCATTAACCATAGTCATCACGCTGTACATTATGTAACCAGGACTTAGAAGTTATAATCTGAAATGTTAATCTCATCCAGAAACACCCTTGTAGACACACTTTTTTTTTTTAAGATTTTATTTATTTATTTGAGAGAGAGAGAATGAGAGAGAGCACATGAGAGGGGGGAGGGTCAGAGGGAGAAGCAGACTCCCCGCCGAGCAGGGAGCCCGATGCGGGACTCGATCCCGGGACTCCAGGATCATGACCTGAGCCGAAGGCAGCCGCTTAACCAACTGAGCCACCCAGGCGCCCCTGTAGACACACTTTGAATAACATTTAGCCAAATGTCTGAGCACCCTAGGGCCCAGTGAAGCTGACACAAAAGTTTAAGCATCCCAACTTCTCAGCTCAAACACCTCCTCCGTGAAGCCCTCCCTACCTTTCTAGGCCCAGTACAGTCCATCACCTTCCCTTGAGATGCTTAGCAGAATATTATCCTGCTTTGTATCCTTCAGAGCCCTTATTTGAAATTACTCTGTTTCAAAGTGAATTATATTAAAAAATAAATTGTATTATAGAAAATGCTAATGATACAACGCTAAGTAGGAAAAGCAAGATACAAAACTGTAGATAAGATACTCAAAATGGTACATGGTAATAATTTTATGTATTTATAGAAACAGAAAAGACTGAAAGAAAACCTATCAAAAGGAGTGTTTTATCTTTATGGTGGTATTCTGGGTGATTTTTGTTTTTATCTTTATACATTTTTCTATGTTTTCCATTTATATTATAGTAAATGATTATTAACAGAAAATAAGTTATTTTTAAAAAGATGCTTGGTTTATGTTTCATTTGTGTCTCTAAAATGACCTTATACACACATATATATATATAGAGAGAGAGTACTATTCAGCAAGCTCATAAAAGCAGTTAATCATCAGGTGAAAAAAAAAAGAAAATATGGGAAACAAAGATTTGATTTGGATAACTTTTTTTTCAAAGTAAGAGGTTTAAAAAGCACAATTATAGTATATTTAATACTTGAACAATTTTGAATATATTAGAGGGAATTGAAAATTTTAATTATATGAATCATTAAAATATATACAAAGCAATCTAACAATACTTTTTCTCTGTTGGCAAACATATATACTTTACTGAAGTACAACTCTCCATAATTTTATAAGCAAAGAAGTATTGTACTTTAAAATACTAGTTAACTGCTATAGTCATATTTAATAATTGAATGAATAAAAAATAAATTTAGAGGGGCGCCTAGGTGGCTCAGTCAGTTGAACATCTGACTCTTGGTTTCAGCTCAGGTCTGATCTCAGGGTTGTGAGATTGAGCCCCTCATTGGGCTCCACACTCAGCATGGAATCTGCTTGAGATTCTCTCTCTCCCTTCCTCTCTGCCCCTCCCCCAGCTTGCTCGCTCACTCTCTCTAAAAATAAATAAATCTAAATAAGTAAATAGAAAAATTAAGAGAAAAGCCTATAACCTAAAAAGAATAAAAATCTATAAATAGGATCAAGATAAGGATGAGTCAAGGCCCCCAAAATGAGTTTTCAAAATGATTCCTCAATCAGTTGAAAGTTTAAAACATTCTCATACCTAAATAATGCATGGTGTATTTGATGCCTTATGAACGATCCTTTGATTTTCAAGACAATTATTTATGAGCACAAGTATTTCAATTCTGTTCAATAAAGAGCAGAATGATCACTTTTAGATATTGTTCCTTGAAGTAACCTATTGACATTTTAATTTAAATTTTAGTTAAGCTGATTTCCAGATGTATTAGACCTATACTTTCTGGCTCATGGGATACAGCAAATGAGAGAGGCCAACACGTATTGGTGTAGGAGTCTCAAAGCCTTCACTGTGCTGAGCAGGTAATGGGCAGAGAGGAGAAATCAAAGCTATCTAGACAGCAGTGTGATCCACCTTCACAGAGGCCAAGAGTGTTGAGAATAGAGATCTCCAAACTGACAAGCCAATGGGAAGAGAGGGAGATGAGCTGGTGCTGGTTGAGAGAGAACTGAGGAGAGGGAAGAGACAGAAGATGGGGTGCCGGTTGAGCCCCATAAGAAACAGGAAAAGAAAATGATAGAAAGGGAACTTCATGGGAGTTGGTTTTGTCACACATATGGTCTCTGTGGTATTTCTCCAAGAGCATTCAATGAAAGTTTGAATTTCTTACCAGGCAGGTTTTAGAATGTTCTATTTTGTTTCTTTGAATGTGCTACTGTGTAGGAGATGGACCAAACAGAACACCATCATGTGACAGGATGAGAGCTAGGACCTCCATTTCACAAAAGCTTGTATTAAGAGTTGTATAGTTGTAAGTGCTAAACTGATAATCTAGCATACAAATACCATCATGAAATACTATCATCTTTACTTGAAAACACAGCTCAAATCTGACCACTTGGCAGCCCTTCTAGATGGCTATAGAACTTGAACCACTCTCCTTGACACCCATTTGCTCTGCTATATAATAGCCCAAGTGCTTCTTTTAAAATATAAACCATATTACCTCATTTCTCTGACCATAACTCTCCGATGGCTTCTCATCGAGCTCCAAAGAAAATCCTCACCAAGAATTCTAAGGCCTTCCATGTGCTGCTTCCTGGGGACTTCACTGTCCCCTCTCTCTTGTTTGCTTTCACCGTGAACTCTGTCTAAAACAGGTCCCTGCTCCCATCATTCCACCATCATTCTCTCAATCCACACTCTACTTTTTTCTTCATAATATTTATCAGTACCTGAAGTTATATCTTATGTGCTTAATCTTTATCTATATCCCCTTCTAGCATGTGAGCTCCATTAGGGTAGGAACTTTGCTCTGCATCCATCTGTAACTCCACGCTGGACTGGTGTCTTTTGTATCTGAAGTTGGATGGATGAATGAGAGATTAATGCACTTCTAAGAAAACCTCTTGTCCACAGAAGTTCACAAGGCCTACCATGTGCTAGGCACTGTGAAAGTTACCAGGGATACAAAAATAAGACAGAAACTGCCTTCACGGTGTTAGAAAAGCCAGACGTTAAATAAAAGGTTAAATAATCACAACCAATTACTTGTGTAAGCTAGTAAGAATCCTAGGAAAGCAAACAATTTAAATTGAGCCTAAAATAAGCTCTCCTTTTAAATTTCAAGGATATATTTAAACAAAGCAGACTGATAACATTTGCCATTTTTCTCTTTAGTATTCTCTTTTAGGAAGGGAAGGAATAAATATACAGTGATGTTGTTGGGAAAAATGGGTTAGAATCCTAAGCGTAAAGAGAAGTTGAGGTGGGAGGTTTGTGAAAACCGGGAGGCAGAGCATGAGGGAAGAGGACTCACCATTATGTGTGGGTGGGAGGGTCTTCAACTCTCCATTCTCCACATGCTCCATGGAAACACGGTTTAAGGACTTTGGTTTATAAAGTCCCCCACTGTTAGCCCCCAAAATGATTGTGGTCTTAAATGCACTAATGACTCCCAAAATAATGACTTAATAACATATTACATCTAATCATTTATCAAACGACTTGGAAGGTTTAACAATCTTAATGAAGATAAATCGTTCTCAGATAACTTTTAAAATGTCAAAGATTTCACATACAAATATTTACATATTTTTATGTAACTATTGTTCCTATTATTTCAATTCCGAACATCCTCCCTCTCAATTTTATTCTGAATTCAGAAATGACAGATTAACCTCATCAGATACACTTTTCCCCTACTTTGCCTGTTACCAGATGGTTTATAAAAATGTAACTGGTTCTCAGAATATTTTTTCTATTTTAATGCTTAAAATTTCTTCTGCCTTTTAAACATGTTTCTTTTTTAAAGATATAGTTCTTACCAGAACCTCACTAAATAGCTCTCAGAATTCTTAGCTGAAACTTTGAATTAGGTAAACATTAAGAAAAATAATACTTTATACTTATACAGTACGCATTTTTTAAAGTGCTTTATCTATTTAATTTTGACAATTTACTCTCAGTAAATTCCAGCAGCCAAATGTTTCCTTGACAGTGTCTGGATTCTGTTTTGATCTACTTCTGGTTCTGCAGAAGAAAGAACTCTGCTAGAAACTCACTGGTTCAGTGTCTTGCTGTCATTACTAGGGTCTTGCTGCCCTCCATGCAACTTCCTCTAAATTTACTTGCCCTTTATCCTTTCTCTTTCTGTAGCAGCTTATCCTGCCTGTGCATCTCCACTTTCTGGAAGACATGCTTTGCCTGTCTAGGCCACTCTCTGGCAACCCGAAGTTCTCCTGTGCATAGTCACAACACACTTCCTCATCCTATTAGACTCTCAGCAGTCCGCACTAACGCCCCCTCCCAGTAAAGCTATATGCACCTGTGACTCCTGTCATGAAGACTCCAATCCAAGGACATCACATCAGGAGGTCTCACTTTCTGCACAGGATCGGGGACAATTTCATCTTTTTCTGATCCAGATTCCTCCTGGGATGCCACCAGAAATATGTCTATTATGCATTTATCAAGAATTTATCATGTGCCAGGCTCTGTTCTGTCTCCTTTTAATCCTCACAATAATACTCTGAACGAAGTACTATGATCAGCATTTACAAATAATTTGTTTTTCGATAGTTGTGGCTAGAACTGACCGGAGTAAAATTACACCAAATGTCTTGGATAACTGATTTCAGAAACCAACTGAAAGGATTTAGGACTTTTTAAGCCTTTTTGCTCATTTTTTAAAAACTTCAACTTTTTGGGGCGCCTGAGTGGCTCAGTCATTAAGCGTCTGCCTTCGGCTCGGGCTATGATCTCAGGGTCCTGGGATCAAGCCTCGCATCAGGCTCCCTGCTCAGTGGGAGCCTGCTTCTCCCTCTCCCACTCCCCCTGCTTGTGTTCCCTCTCTCACTGTGTCTCTCTCTGTCCTATAAATAAATAAATAAATAAATAAATAAATAAATAAATAACTTCAACTTTTTAAACTTTCAGGTATATTTTTTGAAAGGTCTAAAGATTCAAAATAATGACCTATGAAAAAACATTTGTGGTCCCTCCTTATTTAACATATTATTCTACAGCATAGTAAAATAAGTTCTCATTAATTTAAATGGTACACTGGTTAAAACTAGTTTTAACTTGTTGAAGCAAATGAGTAAGAAAATACAATTTAATACGTATGTAATATTTGGCACCTGTACAGCCTGTTCATTGGTATGCTAATAACAAATGACTTTTACTTATTAGGGAAAAAATATAAAATCGGGTGCCTGGGTGGCTCAGTTGGTTGAGCGACTGCCTTCGGCTCAGGTCATGATCCTGGAGTCCCGGGATCGAGTCCCGCATCGGGCTCCCTGCTCAGCGGGGAGTCTGCTTTTCCCTCTGACCCTCCCCCCCTCATGCTCTCTCTCATTCTCTCTCTCGCAAATAAATAAAATCTTTAAAAAAATATATATATATAAAGTCAACTCTCATGTAGGAAGCCTATACTAGGTACAGTGTGATTCCAACAGCAGGACTGGGAGAAAGGCTGTATGTTTAAAAATTTATTCTTTTAATGCTGTACTAATACTAAAATTTTTAGCTTTAACTAAAATCAACTAAACTCAATTTTAGTTAATTGAGTTTTCACTCTAGCAATGATTAAGATTACAATTATACTAAAAACAATCAAAATGAAATAATAATAAGCTCGGATATGCATGTTCAGCAATTCACTCAAAATTGATGTAGTATTGAACTTGAAGGACACCAGTAGTTGCCACATGAGAGACTTCGGTTGTGGTCGTGAAGGGAAGAGGCTAGACGTGAGAATGAGTCCAGAAGTAGCAATAACTGACCCTGGTAATTGACTTAACTTGAAATGGAGTCCAAGAAAGTACGCAGGATTTTGGGAAGGGCCACAGGGCATTGTGGAGGAAGATGGTAAGGTTTCTTTTAGAGATGTTGAGTAGAAGTCTGCAGGGTATCAAAATGAGGCTATCCAGGTCGTATATACGGGTTTGGAATTCAGCTTCACGTTTTGGCCAATGGGTAGTAATTTGGGGGGTGTTTTGCACTTCAAAGTTGGAATGTGAATTTAATCCTATTCTGTGGACTACATATAGAATAAGTGTATCCTAGGGTTTAGGAGCCTGGACATCAGAACCAGAACTGCTGGGTTCTAAACCCTCTAAGCTCCAGTACTTCCTAGCTGTGACTGAAGGAATATTCCTGAACCCTTCTGTGGATTATTTTTGTCATCTTTAAAATGGAAATTACTGCAATACCTACCGTACTGCTTGGCTGTGAGAATTAAGTGATTGAATACACAGAAAATTCTTAGTGCTTAATAAATATTAGCTATTAATGCCGAACAACATGAAATGGCCATTTTGAAAGTCAAGTATTAGCAATTGCATATGATTTAATCTTACATATGTCAAAGTGTGAATCTAGTCTTTTTCTGCTTCCTTAATTTAGCCTCACTTGAAGTAAATCTATCTAATCTACCTTTGATACAAACAGATCACAAGTCATCTGGGAATATGATTACTTAATGTAATTCTTGGAATAAAATTTAAAACTTATGTCTGACTTTTCCTATAACCTCTAATTTTTTTCACTGGTAGAAGCAAAATGATGTCTTATTTATTTCCACTAAGAAATAAAAACTTGATAATCATTACTGAAATATGTGTTTTGTTTAAATACAGTTGTACAGTGAAGATAATCATTAGTACCAGCACCTTTTGGAGAGGATTCAGATATGCTGTCACTGAGGGGGAAAAAAACAAACCCACTTTACCAACTAACCTCTGGGACTAAAAAGAAAGCTAAATAATTATGGAATAGCAATTCAGGTCTTTATTCACCCACTTACCATCTGCTTCCTTGAGGCTGTATTCTAAGTAATTGAATCAGAAGATGAAAAACATGAACCCAACATGGAAAGATCAAGCTGTCTTGAAACAGTATGCATTGCAATATTATTACATTCAAGGGCAAAAGTAAATTTGTGTCGTGGTGGTATTTCTATAAATCTGAATATTGTGATTAAATCATCCCAAATCCTTGGTGTAATAAAACTGAGGTTTGTGGTCCTCTTCAGAGCAGAGATCATATAAATTTCAAAATAAAAATTGGGAAGCTAATACAAATCCTGTCTGTGTCATCAGATAAATGTGGCAGTTGGAGTTCTGGCTCAAATGGCTGACAAATTCCGATGTGTGTCTAAAATACCACAGAAAAGGCCTGTGTGGTCAGGCACTTTTCCTGATTTTATGGGATGGAGATTGCAAAGTATTTTCACACAACATGAAAAGTAAATGTTAGGATGTGTATATAATACTTAAAGATAGTTGACTTCTGAAAAGGAATCAAAGATAGATGTTACTTGGCAGTGAATGTAACAGAGTATTTTGGAAAAATAACATATTTTCCTACTGACTCATCTTTTGAGGATTTGATAATTCTGATCCCTCTTATTCTTCATTTCTTAACAGTCTTTAATGAGTGGTTCTTTTCCTTTAAAGGCAGTGGCTTCTTTATATTCACCGTGTGACTTGGAATTTATTTTTGTGATTTGTTTGTGTTAAATTATCTACCCTTCGGTTTTAAAGCAAAGTACAGAAATCTATAATTAAAAATTAAATGCTGAATTGAAAAAGTCTTGTTCACAAGAGAAAAAATATTGTTTCCTGTTATACTAATGCCAGGTAAAGATTAAAATGTCAATTGCAAAGTAATTCTGTGTATTCTCTGACATGAGTTTTAATTATGATTATTTCATTAATATAGCAAGATTTAGTTATATGTACTTACAGATTTCATTTGTATTATAAATGCCCCTGTTATGTATTACAATTTTTTTTAAAGACAAGTGGCCTTTAAAAGCTTTGTATGGTCAGTTTTAATTTATACAGCTCTTAGCAGTTCATGGCTACTTTTCTGATTTAACTAGGGTGAAGTCTAATGATGACTTTGTCCTCCCTTAATAAGAAAGGATAGCTACAAAAGCTCTGTAGCAAATATCACACTTAATGGAGAAGTTTTTGATCCATTTCTATTACAGTTAAGAACAAGAACAAGAGGGCTTCTATGAACACTATTATTTAATATTGTCCTGGAGGTCAGAGACAACTTAATAGCCCAAGGAAAACAAATACAAGAAATGTAAAGTTTATCCATTAGGATTAGTTTCAGCTGCATATACAGAAAAACCTTAATACCCTTATAAAGATAGTTTCTCTCTTAAAAATAAGAGAAAGTCAGAGGCAGTCAGAGGTCATCAATCAGGACTAGGGTAGCAGCTTTATGTTGATTAGAGACCCAGACTCCATCTTTCACTTCACCAGTTTTGCATATTGCTTTGTGATCCAAGGTATAAATGCTGAATTCCCAGCCATAGCATTTTTATTCCAGGCAGCAAGAAGGAAAAAGTGGAACAAGGTGCTCACCTCTTGCCCTTTAAGGAGCTTTCCCTGAAGTCCCACACAAGGCTTTGCTTAAATCTCATTGGCCAGAACAAAGTCACATCTGCCCATGTAGTTGCAAAATTGCCTGGGAAATGTAGTCTTTTAGGAGTGGCAATATGCCCAGCTGAAAACTGTCATTTGGATTAGATGGCAAGAAATCTCTGGCAGAGAAAGGGAAAAAAATGTTCCATTCTTTCCAGAAGTTATGATTACACAGAGAATTGCAAAGGTACTCTGATGCATTTCAAAATGAAGAGACTTCGTCAGGGTTGATATATATAGGATCAGCATGGGATCAATTGCTATAAAAGCAATTAGAAGAATAGTAAAAACAGATACCATTCTTGAAGACAAACTATACTACACCTAGAAATAACTATTGAGATACATAATTTTGTGGAAAATTATAAATATTGGAGGATTAAAAATAAGTTAAAATGGTGATATATTTTCATGTATAAGAAACTTCACCACTATGAAGAAATTGATTCCCATTAAATTTATCAACAAATTTGAAACAAATCCAGTAAGTCTCAACAGTGTTTCCAGTGTTCCATGAAAATTGACAAATAGAGTTTTAAAATTCATTTAGGAGAATGAATGGCAAAGAATACCCAGAAAAAGTTGAAGAAAATAAAGAGTGCTATTTGCCTACTGGGTAGAATTATTATGGTATTAAAACCTTGTATAAAGTATACATTGAATCAGTAGTGAATAGCAGCCCAGAAACAGACCTTTACACAAATTGAACCTTGGAAAATAACATTGCTAAAATTACAAATCATTTAACAAATGATGCTGGGGCAAATGATTATCCAAACAGTAAAAGCAAAACTGTTGTATACCTTGCACTATACATACAGTGGATTAAAAAATATATAAAATTAAAAACCCTGAGGTTTTAGAAAAAAAAACTTAGGAGGCTAATAGCTTTAGTATATCAGGACATGGAAAATTTAATGACACACAAAGCACTAGCCATGAAGGAAAAAAAGCTGATAAATTGGACTACACTGAGGCTTTAAAGCTTAGGTATGAAGAGAAAATTGCAAAGTTAAAAGATAAGCAGTATTATGTACATCACAAGTGTCTAATGACGTCTAACTTATGGTGTACATAGTAACTACAAATCTATAGGAAAATGGCTGTCAACCTAGTAGGAAAATGTATTTGAACAGGTTGCGAACCATTTTCCAATGAGAATTCTATGAAAACATGTTTTCTTTCCCTACTAATCAAGAAAGGGCAAGTGAAACAACATTAGCATTTCAAACCCATCAAAATTTGGCAAAAATTCACGTCTTTTTCTGATAGTAAAGCTATGAGTAAAGAGATTTATGTCTGTTGAGAGTGTAGATTTGTGCAATCGTTTTATGACAGTTCTCAGACAATAGCTAATAAAGGTGAAGATGAACTTATTTCATAAGCTACCTGTAGATATGTATCTGGAGCTAAGTCCATGTCTAAGTGTATACTCTGGAGACAGTCTTTTGTATGCACGTGAACACATAAGTGATTTATTGAAGGATTTTTAATAAAAGAAACATACCGATGTCTATCATTGGAAGACTAGTTAAAGGGTTGCATATCCCATGTTTATGAAATCAAATACTTGGTAATTGTCAAAACGAGTGAAATAGATGTGATATGTGGTAACATTAAATTTTGAAAATGTTGATTAAAGATAAGTGACAGGGCAGTATATAGTATATAAATGTAAATACATATAAAATATCAATAAAATTTATTGAAGTTTAAAAACCTACATAACCATTCTCTGTAGTCTTTATAGATATGTCCATGGTAAAATTATGGAGCATGCTGAAGTTATGTAGATTTCTACATCTTCCGCATACTTCTGTGACCTTAAACAAGTTCATCTTTCTCATGCAAGTCTTCGCATCTGTAAAATAGAGTGGTGGCCTAGAGCTTGTTGACATTGTGTAGCATGTGGGAAATCCTTAACAGGGTTGCCCACTGCATTGCAAAACTGAATGCATGGGAGCTATCTTCATTACACCCTGCCATGTATTTAAGTGTACGAAAGAGTGGTCTAGACTGGGTTCTAACTCAAAGAACTTTTCAATGGGGCTCTTTCAACCAGTTTCCAAATACTTCAAGCAAAGTCCGGAAGGGTAGAATTGTTTAAACATGCAAACCCAAGGAAATAATTAACTTACAAGCCGTATTTCAGTATATCAGATGATTATATGACTTAGTTCCTCTCCTGCAAACATATCCTTTTAGAAGGAATTTAGTCATTTTATTTGGGGTAAGAAGGAAGGATAGGAGACATCCCACTGGCCTGTCTAAATCCAACAAGGCCAAGTCAAACTCAGGACTGTGAGTCCCTCTAGGGCAGGAACCACACCACTCATCTTTGTCTCTCTAAAGCCTACATCAATTCAAGGCACCTAGTAAGTGCTCAACAAATGAATGAGTGGATAAATAGGCCCTGAAGCAGAAGCCAAGTTTATTTCAGCTTCCAAACTTGCAGACTGCTTATTTTTTCAGTGCAACTGTAGATCAGAGGCCTTTCCATCTTTGCAGTGAGGCCACTCGGTGATTTTTAACTCTGTACTCGTCTTTCGCACTCCACAGCCAGTTTCTGATGTTTAAATCCTCTGGAATCTTTCCTCTCCCTTAGATTTTCACTCATTCAGACAGTCTCTCCCCACACAAAATGATTGCCATATAGTCGTATGTAATTTTTCCATCTCTGGTCTCTCCACTCATTATCCTCCATGCTCTAGTAGGGACTTTTTGTCGTAGTAGTAGTAGTTGTTTTTTTTATAAAAATTCCCAATGACATCCAGTGTCTGTCAGGTCAGATTCTTCTCTCTAGCATGGCTAGACTGCACACACATTTGCATTCTCTCAGCACAATATTCTACTTTTCCATAGAGCTTTGCCTTTGCACATGCTGTTCCTGTCTCTCTACCTAGCAAACTCCTCGTAGTCTTTAAAGCTCAAAAGTAGCTCCTCTGTCAAGCCTTTTCCTAATCCTCCAGACACAGCCCTTTCTTGTCCTCACATCCGCTTTGTATAGATCTGTTTTTTTAGTGGTGACCACATTGTAAACTGGCTATTTTTTTCTTACAGTTTTATTGAGATTAACATACAACACTATATAAGTTGAAAGTATACAGCATAATGACTTCCATGTATTGCATAATGATTACCGCAATAAGTCAACATTTGCCATCTTATAGATAAAATAATTTTTTTGTCCTTGTGATGAGAACTTTAAGGATTTACAGTCTTAGCAACTTGCAAATATACTATACAACAGTGTTAACTGTAGTCCTCGTGCTGTACATTATATCCCTAGTACCCGTTTATCTAATAACTGAAAGTTTGTACCTTTTGACCATCTCCATCCAATTCCCCCTCCCCACCTCTGGCCCCTGATAACCACCAATAATCTGTTCTCTGCATCTATGAGTTCATTTTTTTAGATCATATATATGTAAGTGAGATCATACAGTATTTGTTTTTCTCTCTCTGCCTGATTTCACTTAGCATAGAGCCTTCAAGTTTCATGAGTGTCATCACACATAACAGGATTTCCTTTCTTATGGCTGAATAATTTTCCATTGTATATATTTTTCTACACAGACACACCATATTTTCTTTATCCATTCAAATATTAATGGACACTTAGGGTGTTTGCATGTCTTGGCTATTGTAAATAATGCTGGAATGAACATGAAAGTGCAGATATCTCTTTGACATAATGATTTTATGTGTTTTGGATGCATATCCAGAGGTGGAATTGCTGGATCATATGGTAGTTCTAGTTCTAATTTTTTGAGGATCCTCCATACTGTTTTCCATAATGGCTCTACCAATTTACAGTCTCATCAACAGGGGACAAGGGTTCCCGTTATGAACAAGTCCACTTAGTTTTGTTGTTGTTGTTGCTTCTGCTTTAAGTGTCACATCCAAAAACTCATTGCCAAAACCCATGTCAAGGAGTTTTTCCCCTATGTTTTCCTCTAGGAATTTTATGGGCTCAGCTCTTAAATTTAGGTCTTTAATCCTCTCAAGTTACTTTTTAGAAGTGGTGTAAGATCGGGTCTAACTTTATGCTTTTACCTATAAATATCCAATTTTCCCCAGCACTATTTTTTGAAAAGACTATCTTTTCTTCATTGAGTATTCTTTACTCCCTTTATCAAATAACAGTTGACTGTACATGTGTGGGTTTATTTCTAGGTTTTTGATTCTTTGGTCTATGTGCCTGTTTTTATGCCAGTACCATACTATTTTGATCACTAATCCTTTATAATATAGCTTGAAATCAGGAAGTGTGATGTCTCTGCTTTGTTCTTCTTTCTCAGTTGCTTTGGCTATTCAGGGTCTTTTATGGTTCTGTATAAATTTTAGGCTTGTTTTTCTACAGGTCTAAAATTTCTATTACAAATAGAAATTGTAAATATTTTAAATTTCAACAGTAAAAAAATGCCATTGGTATCTTTATCAAGATTGCTTTGACTTTATAGATGACTTTGGGTAGTATGGACATTTTAACAGTATTCTTCTAATCTGGGAGCATGGAGTGGAACCTTTATTTTTTATTTTTTTTAAATTTTATTTATTTATTTATTAGAGAGCGAGTGAGAGAGAAACAGCATGAGAGGGGAGAGGGTCAGAGGGAGAAGCAGGCTCCCCGCTGAGCCGGGAGCCCAATGTGGGACTCGATCCCAGGACCCTGGGATCATGACCTGAGCCGAAGGCAGTTGCTTAACCAACTGAGCCACCCAGGCGCCCTGGAGTGGAATCTTTATGTATTTGATTTCCAGTCTTACTTGATTTCTTTCATCAATATCTTGTAGTTCTCAGTGTAGAGATCTTTTACTCCATTGGTTAAATTTATTCCTAAATATGTTATTGTTTTTGATGCTATTGTAAATGGGATCACTTTTCTTTTTCAGATAACTTGTTTAGTGTACAGAAACATTACTGATTTTTGTATGTTAATTTTGTATCCGGAAGCTTTGCTGAATGAGTTGATTAAATCTAAGAGTTTTTTGGTGGACTCTACATTTTTCCACACATAAAGTCATGTCATCTGCAGATGGAGATGATTTTACTCCTTCCTATCCAATTTTTTTTTTCTTACCTGATTGCTCTGACTGGGTCTTCCAGTACTGTGTTGAATAGGAGCAGTGAGAAGGGCAGTTTTGACTTGTTCCTGATTATAGGAATAATTTTCAACCTTCTACCATTAAGGTGAGGCACATTTCTTCATTTCCTAATTCGTTGAGAGTTTTTATCATGAACAGACACGGAATTTCATCAGTTGCTTTTTCTGTATCTATTGAGATAATCATAGGACTTTTTCTGTCATCTATTAATAATGTGTCACATTTATTGATTTGTATATGTTGAACCATCCATGCATTGCAGGGATAAATCCCACTTGATCACAGTGGGTCTTTTTAATGTCCTACTGAATTCAGTTTTCTATATTTTATTGAGAATGTTCGTATCTATATTCCTTAGGGATATTGACCTTTAGTTTTCTTGTAGTGTCCTAGTCTGGCTTTAGTATCAAGGTAATGCTGGTCTCCTAAAATAAGTTTGAAAGTATTTCCTTCTCTTCTACTTTTTGGAAGAGTTTGAGAAAGATTGGTATTAATTCTTCCTTAAATATTTGGTAGAATTCACCCAGTGAAGCTCATCTGGTTTTGGGCTTTTCTTCATTGGGAGATTTTTGATTACTGATTCAATCTCCCTACTAATGGTGTCTTCATGTTTTCTCCATCTTCTTGATTCAGTCTTAGTAGGTTATGTTTCTAAAGATTTATGCATTTCTTCTAGACTGTCCAGTTTGTTGGCCTGTAATTGTTCATAGTGTCTGTTATGATTTCTTTTGTATTTCTGTGGTATCATTTGTAATGTCTCCTCTGTCCTTTATAATTTTGTTGATTTGTGTCTTCTCTCTTTTTTTCCTTGGAGAGTCTAGATGAAGGTTTATCATTTTCGTTTATCTTTTCAAAGAACCAACTCTTAATTTTGTTAATCTTTTCTGTTGTTTTCCTATTGCTGCTTTATTTACTTCTGCCCTAATCTTTATTAGTTCTTTCCTTCTGCTAACTTTGGGCTATTCTTCTTTTCCTAGTTTCTCAGATAAAAAGTTAGGTTGCTTCTTTGAGATCTTTCCATTTTCTTGATGTATGGGGTTATAGCTGTAAAATTTCCTTTTAGAACTGCTTTTGCTGCATTCCACAAGTTTTGGTATATTGTATTTCCATATTTGTTTGTCTCAAGATACTTTTCAAATTTCCCCTTTAATTTTTTTTTATCCATTGGTTGTTCAGGAACTAGCTATTTTTTAATAGTTAAAAAATGGGGGAGACATTGGCATGGTAGATTAAAGATAGCCAGGTGGGGTTTATTCCTTTTTAATTGAATATTAGTACTGATTCAACCAATAGATTATAGTAGAAGAAACACTGTGCCAGTTTGGAGCCCAACCATTAAGGGAGTGGCAGCTTCTAGTTTGGTTTCTTGGAGGCTCAAATTGCCCTATAAGATGTTTGACCACCCTGAGACCACTCTGTTATGAGAAAGTCAAAACTAGCATGTAGAGAGGCTGAGTAGAGAAAAACTGAGGGCCTAGATGTGTCAATTTCATTTATTTGAGCCCCACCAGCTAGGGTCCCAGACATGACAACCCATTTCTACTTTGTCTTGCTTAAATTCCTGACCCATAGAATAATGCATTTATTAAATGATGGTGCTTTTATGCTACTAAATTTTGGGATGTTTGTTATGCAGTGATAAATAATTAGAACAACTTCAACATTTATGGTATTATCTTGGTTCTGCTCCTACTTCATCAGTTGCTGTAATGTCATATTTTCCCATGATTTAAACATTGGGGCCTCAGACCTCCAACCCTTGTCTATCTGCACCCATTTCCTGGAGAAATTTCCTTCAGTCTGAAAACTTTAAATACTATCCTTACACTGTGTCTGATTTATATCTGTAGCTCTTACAGTATATCTAGTGGTGTCCTTGACTCTCCATTTTAATGTCTAATAGGCATCTCAAACTTAGCGCATTCAAACTTAAGTTCTGATCTTCACCAACACAGTATTTCTAATAGTGTTTCCCATCTGGGTATATGGTACCCAGTGTCAATACATTTCTCAGATAAACCTCATAGAGCTTACCTTTGATTTCTCTTTTTCTCCCACACCTCACATCATACCATGAGTAAGCACTGTGGACTCTACCTTAAAAATCTATTCCAAGCTGAGTGCTGTTGTAAAACATTAATGAGATCATGTAATTTCCTGCACTCAACCTGCCAGTGGCTTTTCATCCTGCTTGCAGCAAAATCTAAAACCCTTATCATGACCCTATATAATCTAGTTCCAGGTGACTTCTCCAATCTCACAGCCTTTTCATTCCCTCCCTTACTCACTTTGTTCTGCACCTTGGCCTTCTTGTTGGGCTTGGGCATCCTGAAAGGATTTCTACCTCAGGGCTGGAACTCTCCTTTTCCTTGGGTTTCCCCCCTGGCTCTCTCCTGAAGTTCATTCAGGTCTTGGTGAGAGTATCACATCTTCAGAAGGTTCTCCCTGGCAGCCGCATCTACAATAGGAGCCCTGCTCTCCCTTAAAGTTTCTTTATTTTTCATCATTGCACTTTTCACCACCTGCAATTACATGTTGCCAGTATTTATTTGCTTGCTGATGCCAGCACCATTATTATTATATAAACTCTTTGAAGCCTGGTACTTTATCTTGTTCACTTATATATCCCTAATACTGGAGCAGTGCCCGGGGACACTACATATTGATTGAATAAGCTCCTTGAGATTAGAGACTATTTTATTCATCTCTAAATTCTTCCACCCACTGCCTTGAATGTTTCTTGATACAAATTAGATAGTCAAGGATTATTTGTGAACATGTTGGAATGAAGTCTGGAAGTGATTCATAACAACTTCTGAAGAAGTCTTCTTTTGATTAAAGTCTTTAGTCAGCTAGTTTGTGAAAGGAAATTTCCATAATCTCTGGGTCGCAAAGGTTCTGGTTTCTATCTTCCTAAGTGTCCAGCAAGTCTGAATGTTTGATGTTCCTGTTGCTGACAGGCTCCTGGAGTAAGGTTTATTTTATTTGTTTTGATAAGTGTGCAAAAGTTGTGATATTTGGCTATCTTTGATTACTTTTTTGTAGCCAGTTGGGAAGATATATGAGCCATGCATAGAAGTATTCTGAGTGAATCATTTCTTACATTTTAGATGCAAATCTGAGTTGTAATAGAACAATGGGGGAAAATGTATTCTCTTGAGACTCATTTTCGGCATCTCATCTAATTGGTAAGGCAAAGACAAGGCACGTTTATATTCCAGACTACATAATGTACTGGAGAAAAGAGGTATATTTTAAAAATAAGAAAATTGAAATTCTCAAACATTAGGGCTTCTACATGCCTCTTTTGAGCCATAAGCATATTTTTAACTGATTTATAGACAAAAGACATCTTTTTTGTCTAGGGATTTCTTAGTATTCTAGAGACCTGGGGATGCTTGTAACAGGCCTGTGCTAGCAAAAACACATCAGCATGTCTGGGTCATTATTCTTTACTGATAAAATTGTCTATCTTAACCACTCTCTATCCTCTTTGTATTTCAATTTTACTACACTATTAAACACTGCAGAAATAGGAATGCTAATTGTTTATATCCCTCTTTTATGTGCTCCCTTTATTTTGCCAATTATTCAATACATTTTGCATAGGGTTCATTAATCCTCACCTGTATGCCTTAAAAATATGGTGTGCTGTATTTCTAAATAAACCCCCCTCCCCCGTTTTTTGGCTGTTCATTGTGCCCCTTTCCTGAGGAATATGATTGGCTTCTTCAGTCCTATATCTCAAAATATACACCACTAACTGAGTTGGGAAAATGTGGCATTACTAAGTTTAAATGCAACAATTCTATGCATTCAAATAAAATATTATACTGAGAAGATGTATTATCTTAGTATGCCAGAAAGCCACTTTAGTGTCTCAGACAACAAATTGCTCATGGTACATTTTCTACTCCAACATATTCTAGAACTGAATAAAAATAAAAGGTACGATTCTGACTGCTATCACTAACAATTTGCTTCTTTTTATGGCACATTTTAGATTTTCTTAATGCGGGTGATTTAATTTCACAACGTTTCATCTCTGTCTGGGTGTACCTTACCTATCATGTTTCTGCAGTTATGAAAATGAACAGATGCCAAGCCTAAAAGCTCATATTTTTGGATCCATGAATTATATTGAATTATGACTAACAGTCCTCAGAAGCAGTGTTGCGTAGTGTTAAGAGTCAGTATCTTGGAACCAGATTGTTAATAGAGTCTCATCTCCAATCTGCCACCTACTAGGATTGGGTAAATTAAGTACCTCGTGCCTCAGTTTCCCCAGTGAAATAGACATGATAATAGCACTAACCTCATAGAGATGTGTTGAGCTTTACAAAAATATGTGTACTAGGTAAGAACTAGCTTTATTTCTAAAAACTAATTTTTTTTCCAAAATATCATATTGGATCCTTACTATGTATCCAATATTGTATCAGGCACTCAGAGATACAACTGTAGTCATGATATACATGGTCTGTGTACTTTCTAGAAAGTCTGATTGAACTTTAAAACTGTATGAAAGGTACAAGACTGTATCCCTAACCACTTCTCACTGCTGCAACTGCTACCACCCTGTTCCACCATCTCTGGCCTCCAAACTGACCCCCCCCACACTTCTCCCTTTGCCCCTACAATCTACTCTCAACGTAGCAGCCAAAAGAATCCTTTTAAAAGGTTAGTCTGATTATGTCCTATCTCTACTCAAAACACAGCAACAGAGGTTCCCATTTCACACAGAGTAAAAGCTGAATTCCTTAAACAGGTTTGCAAGGTCTAATATGAACTGTCCATTCTTCTCTAACCTCTTTTTCTGCTTTTTCACACCTCACTTACTCTGTCCCAGCCCTAGTAGTCTCCTTGCTGTCTCAGCTCTGCCAGGCACTCTCCCAACTCAGCGCCTGGGCACTAGCTGCTCACTCTTCCTCTAGAAAGCCATATGATTAATGTCCTTAAACTTCAAATTTTTGCAAAAATATTACCTTCTTGAGTCCTGCCCTGACTGCTCTGTTTTTTTGTCTTTTCCCCAAATACTTAGCACCTTCCAGCATAACATATAATTTACATATTTGTTATATTTTCTGCTTGCCTCATTCTCCTACCAGGATGTAGGCTTCATAATAGAAGGGACTTGTTTTGTTTACAGATATATCCCAAGAACACAGAACATGCCTGACACTTAGTATGTACTCAGTAGATATTTGTTTAAATAAATCAGATTTTTCAAATATGCTAAGTCAGAGTGTTTAAATTCAATGATAGGTTCTTTTCAAAATAGGATCAGGAAAGAAAGGAACTTTAATGCATTTATTCCAAAGTGTGTCATTATACCCAATAATATTAGGGTCTATTCATCTAGATATGCTGTTTAAGCCTACATATATTCTTTTAAGTATCTTTCAGGTTGGTGAGTATTTACGCATCATGGGATGATTTCATTCTTCAGAAACAATGTGAATATGGTAAATGAATAAATTGGTTAAAATATTTTTAGAAAGGAAACAAGGGAGGAAGGAAAGATGTGACTCAAATAATGAGACCAATTGACTTGAGTCACTAGTGAGCTAGCAATTTAAAAATGCTCTGGACAGTGGAAGGACACTCACTGGATAGCATCACACGAAGATTACTTTGATATGTAAGACTCGATAAGTTTTCAAAATCTCAATGAATGTTACTTTTCCATACATAAAAACCAGTGGTATAATTCTATCATGCAGATTAACCAACTCTAAGTTGGCAATAAACATTTTGAGACTTACACATTTGGATGGGAACCCAAAGAGATACAGTGTAATATAGCAGAAAAAGCATGGGTTTAAAGCCATGTAGACCTGAGGTCATTTCCCAGTTAGCCACCTTCTGTTGTATGAGTTGGATAATGACCTTAAGTCACACTCAGAAGAGTCTCAGTGTTTTTACTAGTAATATGACCATTAAAACTCCCATTCCACAATAAAAATCACTGGCAGAATGGAAAGAAAGAAAGTGCATGTAGTAACAAACATCATGGTCAGCTCAGGAAACTCATAAGTAAGCCATTAACACCTACCAGGTATTGGGTAGAGGGCTTTACTTGCATTATCATGGTCAGTCCTTATAATAAGCCCATGAGTTAGGTAGCAGTATTATTTTTATCTTGCAGACAAGGAAATTGGACCTAAGGGAGGCTAAGGAAAACAAGGGTTTATTCACTTTGTCCTTACACCCAATTTTTTTTTTTTTTTTTAACATTCATTAGATTTTTATTAGCTTCAGGAGTACTATTAAGAATAGCCTGGGCGTCCCTGCTCGGCCGGGAGCCTGCTTCTCCCTCTCTCGCTCCCCCTGCTTGTGTTCCCTCCCTCGCTGTCTTTCTTTCTGTCAAATAAATAAATAGTAAAAAAAAAAAAAAAAAAAAAAAGAATAGCCTGGGCGCCTGGGTGGCTCAGATGGTTAAGCATCTGCCTTCAGCTCAGGTCATGATCCCAGGGTCCTGGGATCGAGTCCCGCATCAGGCTCCCTGCTCGGAAGGGGGCCTGCTTCTCCCTCTCCCTCTGCTGCTCCCCCTGCTTGTGCTCTTTCGCTCTCTCTGCCAAATAAATAAATAAATAATAAATATATCTTAAAAAAAAATAGCTTATCAGTGTGCCTATTTTTTTCTTTAACAGAAAATGAAACTGAAGAAAGCTGTTAAGTAAATTTAATAGAAATCCAATCCACAAATGTTCTGTTTTGTTTTAGTTTGGGTCACTGTGCATTTTGTGTTTATAATGCTTATTACTTGAGCTTCTCAATTTATATCTTCAATATTACATAGGTTACTTTGCATTTTGGTGCTTATATCTCTAGCTCTGCAGATTTGGAAATCACACATCACTCTACTTAAGACATCTTCTGGTCTGAAAGCAATTATAAAACTCACTGAATTATTTGGAAATAGGTTTGACAATGTTTTGTCCATTCTGGAAAAGAATCAGAAGTCAAGAGAAATGACTTCTCTCAACATGAAGAATAGAATAGCTGAAAATTTGCTTGTACATAGAAAGAAACATTTAGATTCAATTCATATTACTTTGAAAGCACCATTTTTATTTCTGTCTTTTGATCATGAAAGTAGGTGTGGTATGAAGGTGGTGCAGATTCTCAGATTTTAAGTTTCTCAGAATATAATGTTCAAGTGGTTGTCTCTAAAGGTAGCTTTGAAATGCTGTGGTCTAAACTCTTCATTTTATAGATGAGAACACTAGGTCCAGAGAACTGAAGTGCGATTCCAAAGGCCATCCAATCAGTGAGTGGTAGAACAGAAATAAGGCCAAGGCTCTGGCCACCCACCTGCCCACTCTTGTCTGCTTCCCTATACAATGTGCTTTCCCTGCAACATTTCTCAATAAAACTTAAACCTAGAATTCTTGGACTCAAGGCAGGCTTATAATTGCCTAGGAGAACAGGAGAAAAGTGTGATGAACAATGTCAAACTTCTGAAATACCAAATAAGGCCCTTTTTCATTTTAGGGGAAAGGAAAAAAGAAAAATTTACACTAAGGACTTGGAAATGCCCTGCGAAACATGACTCGGCTTTGGCAAGCACAGATAAGATATTCAAAGTTTAGAGGACACGAAAACTCGGGGACTGGTGTTTCAAAATTTACCTGAAGGTGAAAGATTTCTAGATGCTGTCCCTGTGAAGAATGAGAGAATTCAGAACAGAAGGGGTTAACTTCTTCCTATTTGAAGATTGTCCAAATAGAGTCAAATGCTTTATTTAGCCTCTTTAATCTGTGAGTCTCTGTGGAAAGGGACTGTGGTATTTGCTTTGCAAACCTCAAGGCCTGGCATGTTGTTTTCCCCCTACAGCACCTAATAACAATTTATGGATTAAAGAAATGGTCAGTCATTGCCTCTAACACTCAGGTGGCCTCTGTTGGAAATTGTCCCAACAAATGGTAATACCACAGCTCTTTATTGGGGGGGCTGCATTACATCTTCAACTATCATCTTTGCCCTTTGCCCTTTGCCCTTTACCCTAGAAAAAGCCCTGTTGCAGAGGCCATGGGTGTAACGTCTTTGTGGGATGCTTTCAGGCTGTCCTCATTTTGCCACCAATCAACTTCTTTCAGAGGAGACAGAAGAAACTCCAGGCTGCTGTCAGAATCATAAGTCTGGAAATATTCTCTTATAGGAAACTCCAATGTATCAAAATCCAAATTTTAAAATAATAAATTGTGGGTGGGTGTGAAAAATAATTATTTCCCAAGAATATTTTCCAGATGATTCATTTAAAAATAAATTTTTCTGATGTGATGATGTGTAAATAAGAATACCAAGTCCGGGGGCGCCTGGGTGGCTCAGTCGTTAAGCGTCTGCCTTCGGCTCAGGTCACGATCCCAGGGTCCTGGGATCGATACCCGCATTGGGCTCCCTGCTCCGCGGGAAGCCTGCTTCTCCCTCTCCCACTCCCCCTGCTTGTGTTCCCTCTCTCACTGTGTTTCTCTCTGTCAAATAAATAAAATCTTTAAAAAAAAAAAAAATACCAAGTCCGTCAAATTGAAGCCTGGGAAGAACCTCATATCTGCATTTTTAATAAGCACCCCGGGACTCCAATGCAGTTATTCTGTCCTTAATGTATTTAAAATATATGATCCAGTACACATATATTTAAGGAGGTAACTGTTATATGAAGTGCTTTACTCCTTTCTCTTTGCCATTTTGTAGCATCAAATCTTGCTCTCTAAAATGCTCTTCCTTGACAAGAGTACAATCAAAGCTTTAAGAACTCATTGTTAGCTGTTTGGTTTTAGAAAATGAAATGTACAAATGCAGGATTAGTTATACTAAGTTAGAAAAAACTTGTATTATAGTTACTATTAAAATGGTTGTCAGGGACAATTGACCTCAAAAGTCAGGATATTACAAATGAAACCTGACAAATAGTCTCTTGAGAAAATACAAGAGCAACAGAGGGAGAAACCTTGGGCTTACGTGGTCACAAAAATCGAAGTGAGATTTCCTGAATGTCAAATCCACAAAGCAGGCAGTAACATTTTTATTGTGGAGACATAATCAGGGACCAACCTGTGTATTGTCTGGAATGATAGGATTTCCTTTGATCATTGAGTTCTTTTGGCCGAATTTGTATGTCAATGAATGCCACTTGTGAATACTGTGGGGATTGTTATTAAAAGGATCTTAAGAATATATATTATATAAGAATATATATTATCTGTCAATATATTATTGACACACTTGTGTCAAAGTCAGTCATGGTCTGATATTGCTGATATCACTCATTGCTTCTGAAAACTGCTTTTTATGTTTATCTTGGGCATTTAAGATAATTTAGGGAATTTTTATAACCTTAGACTATATTGAAATTTGTCATAACTCACAGCTTGTGTTTCATGAATATAAAAGTCACGCTCAAGGAATATGGGAACAGATAAAATCAAACATGAGTTTTGAGTTCTTCAGGAAAAAAAGACACGTAATTCCAAGCTATGTGTTTAGTTAACAATCATATACAAAAATTCCATGAAAAGTAGCATAATACAGTTGACATTAATTCTAAGCAAAATTCCACAACAGATTTTTCAAAATACAGTTTTTTGCTTGTTCTATAAAGAAAACTTGCTCAGTAGAAGGCAGCAGAGAGCTTACAGGACTGCCATATTTTGGCTTTGTTTTTGTTGCTAGTATTACTAAAGTTGCAATAAGAGAAGAACAATAGCTGAAGGGTATCTTAATTTCAACTTGAAAACATTTATCACTCATTCATCTGAACATGACAAGACTGTGAGCTAGTAATAGCAGAACTGGGTAGACTCATAACTGAGCAACAAAAATTTGTAAATGCCAACTAGTCAGTCAACATCAATTTAGAAAGAGTCTCTAGAAATGGCCTGCTCATCTATGCCTTTGGCTTTTTCCAGAATGATCTAATTATCTGATTAGAAAGTTACAAAAAATGGAAACAGGTGTCTTTTCTATCCATTGACAGAATCTGAGGCCAACATTTTTTAATAGAAACAATAGGCAAGATAACCAGAAACTGGCAGGATATGTACAAAAATTATTTGAAGCCAAAATTCACCTAAAGAAGAGTAGGATGGAGATATTATTTACTAGCACAATGTGCACAAAGGGGAGGAAAGTTTTGCTGTATGGTTTCATACAAGTTAATGCAGTCCTAGGCTGCATTAGAAGTATGAGGGACATGATAGCTTAGTTATGCCTAGTTGTTTTAGAACCTCACTTACTATACTTTGATCAGTGCTGGGAAGCAGGTTTCAAACCTGAGTATATCAACTAAGAATAGCCATGGTGGTAGGTAAAACCCAAACTGTTTCACACTATGAATGCTTGAAGGAAATGGAGATGCTTAAGTAGAAGTGATTCAGTGTAATGCAATAAACGTAGAATTGGCCTGTTCTCAATATGCTCTAGAAGTGGACAGAACTAGGGCTTAAGGGGGAGTGCAAGAGGGTAGATTCCAATTCAACAGAAGGTAGAATTTTTAAATGCTTCAGTGTATCTGAGCAGAGCAGGTAAAGGAGATCAAGCAAAGATTGAACTCCTGGTGGTGGAGACAGTGGTACGGAAGCATCACATCAAATAAGGTTCTGGATTAGAACCTTGAATTTTAAAGTAGGCTCTGTGGAGCACTCAGGTTTGGGGTGTACCTTGGGAGGGCGGTGTAGGAGAGGAGATGCTGATTGCGTACAGCCTGGGGCTTACAAACCAGTTCTGTTTGTTTGGATTTGGGTTCCTTGTAACAACTAAGCTAAGGTTCTGTGGCCAAAAATCAAAGGAAGAAAGAAAGGGGAAAGGAAAAAAAGACAAAAGATGATAATTTAAGTTCTTTAAGTCTCTGTAGATTTAGGATTCTACATTATTGCGACAAGTGAGATGTTTGAAATGTGTTTGAAATATCTGAAAAAGATACTTCCAAGAGTTTCAAAAGTGTGCATTCCCAAATTTGTGCATGTATGTGTGCACCCAGAATTCTTGTGTGCACTCTCCTGCATTCTCTGATACATAAATATGCATTTTAAGAACTTTCTCAGTGCTAAGCTGTGGATATTGTTTGCTGATTTGTCCCATATACCCGACACTCATGACTCTGATCTTCCTGCTAGTTTAAAAATAGTAAAAATAGGGGTGCCTGTGTGGCTCGGTTGAGCATCCAAGTCTTAATTTTGGCTCCGGTCATGATCTTGGGGTCTTGAGATCAAATCCCGTGTCAGGTTCCTTGCTCAGCCTTTTATTTAAATAAATGTTTTAAGAAATAGTAAAAATATTTTCTCATGTAATTCTAAAATCTAAACACACCTTACATACAATTAAGCTAAATATCAAATACCCAGTTATTATCCCTTCAGGGGAATGAGGAGAGCTTCTTCCCTTCAATCTTCAGTGTGGTTCCAGGTCATCAGATATAGAGTCTACTTAAAGAGGGGCTCAGGTGAACCCAGAGCTCTGAGGAAACTCTTTTAGGTCAAGACAGTGTGTGTATATGCATTTCTGTGTTTCAAAGTTAAATATCGTATTTAATTATATGTGTTGTAACATTCTGTAATTCAATAATGAAAGAAATCAATTATACAGTAGGATTATAAAAAATAGAACCAATTAAGTGAAGAGTACCTAAATTCATTCTTTCAACAAATATTTATTGAGTACTTTCAACGTGTCAAGCGTGGTTCTAGGCACAAAGGACATAATAGCCAACCTTGATCTTGTGAAGGTTGTGTTCTAGTAGGGAAACAGACAATATACAGATAAACCTGTCAGGTGGTGATAAATGCCATTAAAGATAGAGTAGGACCAATAGAGGAGAGAATAGTGGGGGTTTCTATTTTCTATAGATGTATGAAAATACAAGGTTTATGCAACAAAGAGTGCCTCAATCTGGATGCTCATAAAGAAAAATTAGGTGGCCCATTTTCATAATGCTCATGTTTCAAAGGTTTTATGTAGAGCAGGACTCCTCTCTACCCTTGCTATGTGTTTCTTAGTGGTTTGCTTGGTTTCCTTTTAACTTCCTCAAAATGACCAGGGTTCTGCAGGATTGTGTTACTTGCAACTTCCCTCCCCTTGATTGATCTGCTAAAAATAGAGAGTTCTAAAATAATTTCACTTCTGTTTTTTTTTTTTTCAGCCCACAAACATGCTTTTTCTTAAATTCTCTCCCAGTGTATATACATTTTTCTACTTAGGTACACTTACTCCCCTATTTTTTATAAGCATATCATTGTGTCACTGACATAAGACTTTATCTTTTCTTTCTCTGCACAATATTTTTTTCTCTGTATAAGATTATAACAAACAGATAAAGACAGCATCTGCTTCCTCAAGAAAGGGCTGGAGGTCAAATTTCTGTTTTCATATTTGAACTAATTTCTTTAAGTGATACATCCAAAAAATGTTCTGTTTAGACAAACAAATATATTAGTTTGGATTTTTCAAGTAAACTCTTCAAATAAACGTTATATTTTATCAAATAAATTCTATAAAGAGTGATATCATTGTATAAGTATAAAAACAAACTAATAGCATTGCTTAAGCTATAAAATAGATTCTTGGCAAGATTTGTATGAACTTTGGTGTCTATCCCACAGTGTTATTTATAACTTTTTAAATTTTTAATAAATGAAGCTATAACAACTCTTTCCCCACCCCCCATCTTGTTAAATGCTTATGACTCCAATGTCTCTCTCCTGTAAGTATAATTTATTTTGATTTTTAAGCATCTGGAAAAGGTGAAGGGACAAAGTGGTGACATGGAAGCCTTTTCTTAGGAGCTAGAGGGCCTTTGATAATATTTTAAAGATCCCATTTGGTTGTAATTTATAACAGTCTTATAAAATGTGTTCTGTTGTTGTTAGCTTCTATCTAAACACTTTATGATTCTAGATTCATTCCTGTGCATTACTCTGGAAATATCTTTGGAAGCTTAACACATCAAATTATATATTATAAACAATATGATGGTATGACTTAGAGTCTAGTGTGCACTCACCAATATCCCTGTATCATTTTGCATCTTTTTTTTCTTTTTATAACTGAATTTGGAGGCAGAAAGCAGTTGACATATAAAAAGAATCTACAGGTCAAAAACCACTTGAGGCAACAAAGTGAGATGAAAGAGCTCTGAAAAAATAAAATAAAATAAAAAATAAGGCCTTCAGGTTAGGCCTGGCAGTGTCATTAAGGTAATTCACTGTCAGTTCGCACAACTCCGTGAAGGCTTCTGTGGCACACTCCCTGGTAGTTGTCAATCCAGGATGATAGCTGTGTGTGTGCCTCAGAGACGGAGTAACTGTGGAACTGGCCAGGGTTAGGCAAGAGTGATGTGGGCTCTGGTGAACTGGAACCCACCTGCCCTGGCCCAAAGGCATTAAATTAAAAATACTGAAACGTGGTAACTGTAGTATCTCTTTTAGCCTCTAACATTCTGTGCTTTTGTATTGAATTCTCAGAATCAACATGTATTTATTAGGTACCTAAAGCATAAAACTTTGTTATGACTTAAGAGGGACAACATAAAACTATGAATTATGGTTTCTGCCTTTGGAGCACATAATTTAGCTAAAGAAATAAAAGGTCAAGGAAATGAAGAGGCTAGTTCTCCAAGTGACACGAGGAAAACTTTCTAATTATTTAACAAAAAAATAGCTCTGCCTCCCCTCAGAAAACCTTGGGTGTGTTGTCACCACATGCTGTAGGCACTTGCAAATGGAAATACCTTCTAGCCTGATGCTCTAGGGAAAGAACACTGAGGAGGTAAAGCTTAAGTTCACAATTCAGATTTAGGATCTGAACCAGGACAGAGGGGGTTAGAGGGGTGGGTTAGCCTGGTGATGGGTATTAAGGAAGGCACGTATTGCATGGAGCACTGGGTGTTATATGCAAACAATGAATCATGGAACACTACATCAAAAACTAATGAGGCTCTTTCCACAGTTTGGCTATTGTGGACATTGCTGCTATGAACATCAGGGTGCACGTACCCCTTTCGGATCCCTACTTTTGTATCTTTGGGGTAAATACCCAGTAGTGCAATTGCTCAATCATATGGTAGCTCTATTTTCAACTTTTTGAGGCACCTCCACACTGTTTTCCAAAGTGGCTGCACCAGCTTGCATTCCCACCAACAGTGTAGGAGGGTTCCCCTTTCTCCGCATCCCCGCCAACATCTGTCGTTTCCTGACTTGTTAATTTTAGCCATTCTGACTGGTGTGAGGTGATATTTCACTGAGGTTTTGATTTGGATTTCCCTGATGCCGAGCGATGTTGAGCACTTTTTCATGTGTCTGTTGGCCATTTGGATGTCTTCTTTGGACTCTGAAAAACAAACAGGGTTCTAGAGGGGAAGGGGGGTGGGGGATAGGTTAGCTTGGTGATGGGTATTGAGGAGGGCACGTTCTGCATGGAGCACTGGGTGTTATGCACAAACAATGAATCATGGAGCACTACATCTAAAACTAATGATGTAATGTATGGGGATTAACATAAGAAAAAAAATTAAAAAAAAAATTAATGAGGTACTGTATGGTGACTAACATAATAAAAAGAAAAAAAAAAAAAAAAAAAAACCAGGACAGAATGGTGTGACGGCACTAGCTAGGAGTTGAACTTCAGGAATCCTGCCATAAGCACTGTTAAGGAATCTTTTTGTTTCTTGGTTTTTGTGAGTGGAGGATTCCCGTTGGGAAAGTTAGTAGTAAAATTGATACATAGACTCTGAGTGTTTCTGAGCATTGTGACATTAGCCAAACATTTGGTTGTGGTATGTACATTTCAACATTCAGGCTAGAAACTTTTGCACAGACTTACTTGGTGAATAAATATGTTCATTTGATCACAACAAAATAAATTTATCACCATTATATTTGCATTTTTATCATCTGTTTTCTCTACATCGTTGTCTCTAGTTATCATCTTTTTATTCAGCAAAACATCTTTCACCATTGTCACCAAATGCTAGGAAATGTGGGATGATGAGGCAAGATGTACCCAGATAGATGGCCTAATCATGACAAACACGGGTGTTGTGCTTTTAAAATTTATAAGCATTTTCACATGTATTTTAAACATTTCTTTAAAGAATACCATAGCATACATTGCATTATTCTTCATTTTTACAATAAAGAGAAGATTTTTTAAAAGATTCAGAAGAGAAGCCATTTCCATGTCTATCGAGTATGATTAACACTGTTGTGGCACACAGTAGGAAGCAACTGTATCGAAACCATTATGATTAGACCTGGAAGATCTCATAGTCTATGCCTGTCATGACATTCATTTATTCAATAACTACAGAGCACCCACCATGTGCTAGGCATTTACTACTTTATGAGCACATGATAATAAACAAGACAGACAAGGTTATTCAAAGATAGTTTGCCCATAGTTTACCAATCTAAGACCCAGATCTTCTGATTTCCAGGCAGTGTTCTTTCCACAGTATCAACTGTATCCACATATGTTTTTGGTTGAATATTTTTATCAGTAGTTCAGGAATTCACTTTGATCCAGGGTGGGTTTTAAAAAAAAATGTTCCTAGAGTAAAATGAGATTTCTGAAATACGTGTTGAATATAAGTGAAATCACCAAGATGTTTATGACAGGAATAAATGCTCAGGGCAATTGTAACTGCCAAGAGTGGATCTTATTTTGCTTTCATGGTTGTGTGACCAAAGAATTATATACTCAGATGCACTTTTCTCTCTCTTTAATTTGGGAGCAAGGTTACAGAAAGGTGTACTGCAAGAGTAAAGAAGACTATGAATTAAACTATTTACAAACTTAGGAAATAGAGGACCCCCTATACATATCTATATATATAGTCAACTGTCTTTTGCAACAGTGATTCTGGATACATCCTTGTCATTTCACTGTGATAATGTAATAGGCAAGCATTATTCAAAAATAAATGACAAAACCATCTTAAATATATCTAAGGTTCACTTAGAGATTATTTCTGCTGACTAAGCATATGGAAAAGACACTTCATTACTTCAGTTACTCCAGCAAGATCACACCTGGTGCTAGATGCATGGTTCAAGAACTTCGGCGCATTAGCTTAGCAGTTAGGTTATTAATCACGAGTGTCAAGTCCTTTCTGCTAATTAACCTTAATTGAGCTCCCTGTTATGGAAACACCATTACCAATGAAACAACTTAGGAACGATACCAAAATAACAGAGCATGGTAAAACCCAAGATTAACATTACCTCTTGTACTTGAATACCAATGCCTAATGCACTTTGCTGTAATACAAAGTCTTATACTGTCTATCAAAGTTTAAAAATTACATAGAGCAAAAATTGGTAGAATATAAAATTTGCATAATAAAATGATTTAGAAAGCATTTTGAAAACTTTGCACTTTATATTTAAAAGCGAGTAGACTATAGCATTTTAATAGAAATATGAAGAACTTTTCAAGATCCGAAGATTAAAATCTCACATTATCTATTAGTTAATGTGACTGTAAACTTAGTCATGCTTGAAACTAAATCTTTATTTCATTTATGTTCAGTATTATTTCCAACAGTTCCACAAAATGTCCGTTAGAATAAAATTCTGCTGCAATAGGCAGCTTTATTAATCTGCCCAGAGAAATGCAGTGCAATTAACTCTAAATTTGATAACCAGCGAGCACTTCAGATGTTCAATAGGTTATTTATTAAAAAGCAAATCAAAAAGAAATAAGCTTTACTGCCAATGAACAGAATGCTTGGATTTAAAAATGGCTAGAAGGCTACTGGTATTAATAAGCTTTGTCAAATTCATTTTCGGACATGCATGGAGGAGTTCATACTATTTTTCCGTTCATGTCACAGTGTCTGTCAAGAGGAGACCTCAGATACCTTGGGGAAAGCTTTCTGATGTGCAAGTATTTGAAAATAAAAAGGCAAAGGCAGACACTTAGCAGATTCACAAGGGAAGGGAAACCCCTGAAGAATCTTGAGAAAAAGCAGCAACAATGGAAGTGTTAGGAAAAGGTTTAACCATTGACCCGAATTTGGGCAAGAACAACAAATAAAAATATTGGTGATAAAAGTCCTAGAAACTCAAAGTCCACATGAATAAGGATTTACATAGTATGAATGAGGCAACCCAAGCCAGGAGTGAATATCTTATGGACCATTTGTTTATGCTGTATTTACAGAGGTAGAATGTAAACACCAAACAAGTGGCCCCATTTCATTGGATAGTTACAGGTATTGTTAACATTTGACCACAGGGACTTAATGGAGTATGAAAAACCACAACTACCCACTCTAAATGCCTAAAACCTGGGTTCAATAATAGTCAACAGGTGTGTGTAACTACAGATACATTACTTAAGTTCTGATCCTTCATTGGCACTGTCCAGAAGACATTCTGTGATGATAGAAATGTTCTGTATGCTGTCCAATAAGGTAGCACTAGTCACATGTGGCTATGGAGTACTTGATTTCATGAAATGAAAGAAAGCATGAATCTTCAGGTTTAATTGGCCCACCATGTCTCAGAAAAAATACGTGATTTTAAAAATTGTGAATAATGAATCCTATCCTTGTGGATTTATTATATTTCAAACACAACCAAAAAAACAAAAAAATCTTACAGCTTAGGAGTACCTTTCTCTATTTCCATTCACCTAGGCTGATACCTTGTAACAAATATCTGTTGAATATTAAACAGATCTTTTATTAAAATAACTAACATTAGGTCATTAAAGATAATGATGCATTTTCTACCCTTTGTAAAAATAAATGTCATGCATAAATCTAGAAATTTTATTTTCATATTTATATTAAATACATTTTCAAATGGCATGTATTCATATACACTACTAGTATACCATATTCATACATAGTCTCACCCATGTACTTTTTTGTAAAAATTATTTTTAAGGTGTAATCTATCTAAAGAAGAAAAGCAATACATAATTATGATTAAAGTAAGTTCTATAATCAGAAAAGTTAGAAAATTTTGCATAATTTTTATTATGGCAACGAGTATTTCTACTTTGTTAAAAATTCAAAGGAAAACTATTTTACTTACCAAATTTTTTCCCAATTCACCATAATTGACTCTATTCTGTTCTTAGGTTTATCTTGTGTTATTTTTTCAAACTTCTTGAGCATTCACTTTTTAAATCTCGTTTCTTCAGTGTAGATTTTTAGTCTCATCTCCTAGGTTTTGATGTGGAATGTTTTATTGTTATTTACTATGATTTGCAGTAGCAGTATTAATTACCTTTGATTTAATAATTGATTAGGGTAGAGTTTTTTTTAATTCCAAATGATTGTTCTTCTCTCCTCTTTTATTTATTCCCCCATGTATGGGTTTGTGGTCTGAGAATGTGGTCTCTATTTGTGTCCACTGCAGTTAATTAGAAGAGCTGATGGAAAGTAGCTTAAACATTAATAGTTTATTACCTCACTTAGGAAGTTCAGAAGCCCCCAGTGTGTTTTTCCTCTGATCTCACACATGCATCAATTATTAACAAATAGAAATCAGATTATCATCTTTGACTTAGATCCATCATGGTTTATACCAAGATGTTAAAGATGCTCAAACTGACTTTCAGTTACCCAGCAAGAAGGGTGAGTTATTGCTGGGTGAATAGACAACCAACAATATCTGCCTTACAAATAACAAACAAGAGACCAATAGATTTGATCTAATTATGTACAATCATATTTAATCTTATTACATATTACATAGCATATGTGATTATAATATACAATAATGTAAATTATATATGTTATACATCACGTAAAATTTCATAATGTTACCTTTGGTTCCTCCAAATCAATTTTGATCTTCTGATCTACTCTGAAGAATTCAGAAAAAGGTGTTAACGGTGTTGTTTTTTTCTTTTTCTGATACTGAAATATTTTCTTTATACTACACACACACACACACACACACACACACACACACACTGTGTTTGCTAAGGTACACCTCACCCCTAGTAATTTGGATTGTATTAATTCTATTGTTTGTTTTACTATTGGTTGCTTTTATACATCATAATGGCATGCTTCAATCTAATTGTCTCAATTTATTGGCTTCTGAAACAACAAATAGTCCATTGATTCTCTATGGAAATTCAAAATAGAAGCCATATATGAGCAAATGATTCTCAAACTGGTGACTGAATGGAGAGAACAGGTACTCCCATGTATTTTTTCATAGGAGTGTAAATGTCCAAAGCCTTTTGGAAGGCAATTGGGCAATTTATGAAGAATTCATACTCAGTGGTTCAACAATTCCCCTTCTAAGAATCTAAAAGAAATGCAGAAATGCAAAAAGATGTTTGTACAATGGTGATTCCATTATGAAGAACCTTGTGTGTGATGACAAAAAAATATAGAAAAAATATAAATGCATACCCATTTGATCATATATATATTATATATATATTATATATATAATTTATATAGTACGTATGTAAATGTGTGTATATATATCTTGATAAAAATATAAATCTTTTTTTTTTTAAAGATTTTATTTATTTGAGAGAGAGAGAATGAGAGAGAGAGAGCACATGAGGGGGGGGAGGGTCAGAGGGAGAAGCAGACTCCCTGCTCGGCGGGAAGCCTGCTTCTCCCTCTCCCACTCTCCCTGCTTGTGTTCCCTCTCCTCACTGTGTCTCTCTCTGTCAAATAATAGATAAAATCTTTGAAAAGAAAAAAACCAGTAATGTGTGATTTCATTTATGTTAAAATGTGTATAAAAGCATATATATCTAAATGAATAGAGAATATTTTAGAAATATACACTCAAAAGTGTTATCAAGCATTAGTTTTGGGGAAAGGAGTAGAAATAAGGTGGTAAGAGAAAATAGTATTTTTTTTTTTGAGTCCACTTATATGAGGCATTGAGAATAGGCAAATTCATAGAAACAGAAAATAAAATAGAAGTTACTAAGGGCTGAGGGGAGAGGGGAATGGGGGCCTATGTTAATCAGTATAGAGTTTCTGTTTGGGAAGATGAAAAAGTTCTGGAAATGGATAGTAGTGATGGTTGCACAACATTGCACTTAATACCACTGAACTAAAAGTGGTTACAATGGTAAATTTTACAATGGTAAATTTTATATTATGTATTATTTATTCCAATTTTAAAATAGGTAGGGGTGTGTGTGTAAGGGAATGTATAAAACAAGATGGGCAAAATGTTAAATATTACTGGATCTAGGTGATAGATACATGGGGTTTCTTTAAAACTGGAAAACAGTATTTTATTACATATTCTTTTTTAAGTGTTTACAATGAGAATATATTCATAGAAATATTTTTAAAAAGTGTTTTTTAACACCCATCTGGAAAAATAAACATGAAAAAAATAGCCAGGAGAATTTTTTTTTTTTTTTTTTTAGGATTTATTTTATTTGAGAGTGGGAGAAAGAGAGAATAGGCAGGGTGGTGGGGAAGAGGCAGAGGGAGAGAATCGTCCAGCAGACTCCCTGCTGAGCGGAGAGCCCTGATGTGGGGCTCAATCCCTGAGCTGAAATCAAGAGTCAGATGCTCAACCAACCGAGCCACCCAGGCGCCCCTAGCCAGGAGAATTCTAAAAACAAAGAGCAATAAGGTAGAAAGGATTTATCCTAATAGACGTTAAAGTAATATGCTTGACAAAGAGATCATTTTGTAGAAGATTTGATCACTACCTCATACTATACACCTGAGTAAATTCTATATTTGTCAAATATTTAATTGTAATAACAAAACTAGAAAATCAATAAAAGGAACTACAGCTTGTTAGTTTAATTGGGGTTTGGAATGGTCTTTCTCAACATGAAACTCCAGCCAGAAACCAGAACAAGAAATATTACATGGTTTGACTAAATAAAAATTAAAACATTTTGTATGGAAAGTAAATGTACCATATATAGATGGTAAAAAACAAAACGTAAAAATATCTACAACACGTGGGTGCCTGGGTGGCTCAGTTGATTAAGCGTCTGCATTCAGCTCAGGTCATGATCTCAGGGTCCTGGGATCGAGCCCCACATGGGGCTCCCTGCTCAGCGGGGAGTTCTCTTCTCCTTCTCTCACTTTCCCTCTATGCTTTCTCTCTCTGTCTCTCTGTCTCTCTCTATCATAAATAAATAAAGACTTTAAAAATATTTATAACATGAGTAATAAAGAATTAACATCCTAATATGCAGAGTTCATTCCAATTAGTAGAAGAAAGATAAATGTGCCAAAGGAAAAGGGCAAATAGCATGTGTGTACACATTATGCTTTCTTGTCTTTGAAATTACAAATTGCAAGATTTGCCATAGTTGATTCCAAAAAGTCTGTGACACATAAACCACCAATAATGTTGTCTAGAATAAAACCCACAGTAGATTTTCATACTTTTCCAAGAGGAAATTAAACTTTAGAAGCCTTTTGCTTAACAGACATTTGCCCTTCCCTGCACAAAGCTTACCTTAGCAACTGAATTTGTTCCAAGAGAAGAGAAAAGTAAAACCTGGCATTAACTTAAACAAACATTGCCAATTGCTATTTTCATATTTCCTCTGGTTGCTGTAGATAGCTTATATTGGAAAGTTGAAGACAAACATTTTTTCCTCACTGATGAGTTCCTGTATTTGGCAAGCACCGATGGTGCTCTGGGATTCTGGGGACCAGTAAAATTTCATTTTACTCATTCCCATTTAGATAGACATTTCACAGGAAAAAACAAGTCTCTGTTCAAAACATTCATTTCTTTTTTGTTTCAGCAAAATAGCTCATGAAGCTTGCTTTTGATAACTGGTAAATTTGGTCAAATGTTATTCTTAGCAAGTCAACATATCAGTGAAAGCATAGAACTCAAACCCCTAGATTTCTACTAGGAATTTTTTTAATGACAGGTTTTGAAATGTTTGCTGGAAGTAGAGATTACCACACAAGCATTTACTATAGTGGGAAATACTTTAGTCAGTGCAAGAGATAAGCACCGGCAAGAAGAAATTATAATTCAACAAACATTTATTGAGTTCACACTGTGTGCCAAATTCTCTTCCAAATAGTATGGGACAAAACTCCCAGCAGGTGTTGAGCCTTATTTTAGTGAAGAGAAATGGATCATATGTAGAGGTAAGCATATGAGCAAGGAAGATGTCAAATGGTGTTAAGTGCTCTGGAATTGTACTGATGCCCAAGAGAAAAATGTCAGTTTTTAGTGAATAGCATTTAATGTATTTGTTTATACTTCACAATAAAACTAATATATATATATATGTATATAAATTATAAAACTAATATATATAAATAAAACTATTATATATAAAATTATAATTGTGAAGGATAAATGTTTGCATTTATATAAATACATTTAAATATTTATTATTTATATTAAATATATATTACATTTTAGAGAGTTTACCATGTGCTAAGAATTTTGTTAACACTTTATATGTATTATTTCATTTGATCCTCCTACTAATCCTAAATTGATAGGTATAGATCTCAATGTAGATAGGTGCTTGATAAATACATTTTTATGACTTGTTTTAATGCCCATTCAAGAAGAAATCAGGTATTGCTATTTGTGCTTTCTCATTATTTCTTTTTTTTACTTTAATCTCTACCCCTACCATGCACATTAAACAGCCCTTTTTCCCCACACTCCTCCTCCATTTTCCAGCAATAAATAGTGACAACTTTGGGGTGATAGACACCAGTTAACTTTCTATGCATTTACATACTATATGTAAATATTACTATTAAATTTATAAAGAAGAATATGCTAACATGTAACATTCCTATTTAATAATAAAACTTGATGCCTTTGTTTTTCAGTATCAGATTATATAGGACTATCTCATTCTTTTGCAAGAGTTGCATCATTTTCATAGAACGAATGAAAGATACTTTATTAAATCCCCTCCATGGAATGGACACTGAGGGCTTTTACAATATTTCTCTGTAATAAAAGTGTAGCAGAAAACACCTTTGCATATACATCTTTGCACAGATATGGGCATATTTCTGTGAGATCTATTCTTACACATGGAATTGTTAGAAATATTGAAAGACCATTCGCATTTTACACATTCTGTGAAGTTCCCTTTCAAAATGTTCCATCAACTTAAAGTCCACCTAATATGTTTCCATATGTTTGGCAACATTTGATAACATATACCCTTTTTATTGCCATTTTGAGAATGTTTACATTTCATGTGTTTTCAATATGTGTATATGGTCATGTACCTTTTTCTTCTGTGAATTGTTTATATTTTTACCTAGATTTCCACTAGGAATTTCTCTTAATGACGTATTAGGGTTCTTTATGTATTTTGGAACTTGATCCTATACATTTAATGCAAATATATTTTTTTTTCAATTTGTATTTTTAATAGTAACAAACAGCTATGTAATATTTACTATGAGCCAAGCACTGTCGTAAGTGCTTCATGTATTAACTAGTCCCTTGCTCACCACAGTCCTGTGAGGAGGGTGCTCTTATCTCCATTTTACAGATAAACTGAAGCATGAAGCCCTTACAGGCCTCACCTAGGCCATATAACGAAGTGGTGGAACTCTTTTGGAGCTCTAATTCCAAAGTCGACTTTTAAGCACTAAGTCATCCTCATGATTTCTGCTAGAAAATTCAAAAACTGTATAGAAAATAAAAATCTTTTTCTTCCTTTATAGCATCTGGTTTTTATATCTCTAATAAGTCCTTCACCACACAAAAGTTATAAACATATTTTTCACAAATCCTTTTTATAATTTTGGGTTATTTTATGCTTAGCCATTTAACTTACCTAGAATTTGGTGAATTGATGTCAAGTCTGGAGATGACATTATTTTTTCCAAATAGATTGCTAATTGTTCTAAACAATTTGAGTAGGCTTTTTTCTATCAATTTGTAATTGCATTTATTATAAATTAAATACTTATCTAACATGGGTCTACTTCAATACCCTATTTGGTACTTTTGGTTTACTTGCCTATTCCTGCATTAGAACTTTACTGTTTTTATTACTATAGTTGATAGTATGCTAGAAAGCTTCTAAGGGAAGACTCTTACCGTAATTTCTTGAAATTTTTCTTAGCCATCCTTATGCCCCTTCCCACCCTCCCCACTTTCAAATGAACTTTCAGTGCAGTCTCTGACATTTCTTTTATGAAACATCCCATTTTGATTTTTGGAAGAGGAATACTGACCACATAGACTGATCTGGAGAGAGCTGTTATATTAGGTCTTTCTAATCAAGAACTTGATATAAATTTCTTTTTTTTGCATCTGTTACCCTTCAGGAAAATTGATAAAATATATTAATGTAGGTTTTTCAAATTTATTTTATTCCTTAGCATCTTTGGTTTTATTATTGTAATTGATATTTTTCTTATGATGAGATTATCATTTTCATTACACTTTCAAACTGGGGATTGCTGGTATTTGGAAAAACCATTTTGTGTGTCTACCTTATTAGTCCTAGGAGCTTTTGACTTAATTTTCTTGGATTTTCTGGATAAATTACTGCATGAAAATATGACAGTTTCTCTCTTCTTTTCAAAATTTTATGCAGTATTGTTTGCCTTAGTTTTATTGTGTTAACTAGAATCTCTATCATTAAAGGGTATCAATGACACTAGATGTCCTTGTCACATTCCTGACCTTAACAAGAATAGCTCTAAGGTATCAAGTCATTAGAAACCAAATTTCAATGTACAAGTTATACAGTATATCAAAATTAAGCCAATTGTTTCCTATAAATTTCTAGAAAATAGTCCTTATCAAATACAGGAAGTTTCATATATATAGATAGATTAATTGAAGCATATGTATTAAAGTGTTTATCAAATGCCTACTCAGCATCAAATTTGATTATATATTTTTTTTATCTCTTATTGTTACAAATTGTAGTATATTTCCTAATGTTGAATTGTATCCAACAATTGTATTCTTAGGATAAACCTTTCTTTACTATAATGCATTATTATTTTACTTTATTTTGATTTCTTTATAATGTGGCACACTTTATTTTCATCACAACCACTGCCCTCTTTATTTTTATTTTTTTTTACTATGTTCAGTTAGCCAACATATAGTACATCATTAGTTTGGTTTTTTGTTTGTTTTTAAAGATTTTATTTATTTATTTGAGAGAGAGAATGAGATAGAGCGAGCATGAGAGGCGGGAGGGTCAGAGGGAGAAGCAGACTCCTTGATGAGCAGGAAGCCCAACGCGGGACTCGATCCTGGGACTCCAGGATCATGACCTGAGTGGAAGGCAGTCGCTTAACCAACTGAGCCACCCAGGTGCCCTGTACAGCATTAGTTTTTGATGTAGTGTTCAACTATTCATTAGTTGCGTATAACACCAAGTGCACTATTATTTTAATACCTAGCTAGATTGAATCCTCAATTTTGTTTAGAATTTTTTTTTTGCATTTATGTTTATAAGTGAGATTGTAACATTGTTTTCCATTTTCAGTTATTTTGTGGAAATATTTTTTGGACCTCAGTTATGTAGAATGGAGTTTAGATACTCCTTAGTTCATGGGATGGTATCAGCAAGGGTCTTTACCCAGCCCGTATTTCACCTCTCAATTTTAGTTGAGAATATATTTAGTTGAAAGTATATTTGCTCTCCTCTCCCGCAGTCAAGAAACATATTTTTTGTGTATCTGTGACAATTTATAAAATGAAGAGTAAACAATGTTTTTAAAACTTAAGTGTTTTCTATGTCTTTTTAATATCAAATAGCATGTTATGAATAATTTGTGACTTTTTTACATAATTTACGGTTTTTTGAGAATCTGTCCATCCAGCTTAAGTCATTTCTTCTACTGTTTCATAGTATTACATTATTTGCATTTATGTATTTTACTTATTTTCTTCTAATACTGGTGAAAATATATACCACCTCCATCAATTTATACCATAAACAGTGCTTCAGTAAATAATACTTACATACCTATTCAAAGTGTGTCCCTAGGATGTATACCTAAGAGTTGATTTCCTGGGTCTATTATATATATGCGGTTGGTCTATAATAAATGTTACACACTGCTGGTGTGTAACAAACTACCCCAAATTTAGTAGCTTAAAACAACAAACTTATTTTTAATCTGAGATTGTCTGTGGGAACTGAATCTCATAATAGCAGATTAGCTGGGTGGTTTGGGCTCAGGATCTCTCTAAGCTTGCAGTTCAGCTCTAAGCATCTTAAAGTGCAACTATGGAAAGATTCATTTCTAAGCTCACTCACATTTCCAGAGACTTCGATTTCTCACCTCGTGGGCATCTCCACGGAGCCACTTAACAATGGCAGCTGTGTTCCCCCAGAGTGAGTAGTTGCTCTGTGAGCTATGAGAGTGTGTCCAAGATGGAGACCACAGTCGTTTGTAAACTCATCTCAGAAGGGATCTCCCATCACTTTTGCTACATTCTGTTCATCATTCAGACCAACTATGGTACTAGGTTAACCAACTGTCCTGGTTTGCCTTGGACTTAGGGATTTCTGAGGTTTAAAATGTAACTTCCTGGTTTTAAAAATGAGTGAGTTCCAAGCAAGCTAGGAAGTTGACAACTTTATCTGGTACAATGTGGGTGGCAATTAAACAAGCGTGTAAATACCAGGAGGCAGGAAATCACTTGGAGTCATCGTGGAATCTGACAACCATACTAAGCCATTGATTATACCCATACACAGTTTCAAAAATTATTTCTGTATTATATGCTTCAGATTGGCTACCATAGGTTTATGGAGTTTCCCACTACTTGTGCATGAGGGTTCAGACTCAGTTTTATTTTCCCCTCAGATTCTCTGAAAAAATGGAACTTCTGGATTCTTATCACATTTTCTCTCCTATTGTTTATCTTTTTATTAACACATTCTGGGAGAAGTTCTCTTCTTGATATCCCAGCCTAATAATTCACCTTTCATTTATGTCTTTTCTGCTACACAGGCATTCTTTTGCATAAAGATCTAATAAAGCTTTACAATTTTGCCTATTTTTGATGCATAATAAATAAAATGTATAATAGTAATCTAGAATTACAAGCCAGATGGTCTCAATATAAGCAATGAGGGAGAGTTAGAGGGGAAGTGAGCTTTGAAAACCTATATGAAAAAACAAATATTGAAAATAAATGAACTGAGGTTTTATCTCATGAAGTTAGAAAATGTAAGCTAGTAAGTCCAAATAACCAAGAAGAAAAAAATGGTGACAGTAATTGGAGAATTCAGTTACATTAAGCTCTGTGACAGAGACAGAGAATGAAGAGAGAAGATTGACAAAAATTGAAATTTTGTTTTAATGCCTTCTCCTTCACGTACTCCCTGATTCTTTTACCCTGACAACTCTGGTAACCATTCTACTTAATGTGTATTTTTTGTTGTTGTTGTTTAAATGTATTCTTCTGAATGTGTGCTCACATTTTATCAGTTTTTCTCCAAGTTACGTCTAACTCCTCCTCCTCCACAAATATCAATGCAATGAACATGTCCCCCAATGAATTTTTTTTTTTCTCTCAACTATTTATAAAAGGGCTGGGGGAGGGGGAAGTTATATACCCAAAAGTAGATTGCTGGATCACAGGTACATGTATGCCTAGGTTGCATAATTAGTGACACTTTGGTCTCCAGAAGGACCACCCCATCCTGAGCTCACATCTATATGAGGTTTTCTGTCTCCTCATTCTAGTCAACACTTGGCATTGCCCAGATTTGTGAATCTAATTGCTTAAAATAGTACCTCATTATTAAATTAATTTGCATTTCTATGATTATTAATGGTGTTGAGTATCTCTTTACATGTTTATATGCTTTTTGGATATTCTAAGCTGTTTCTTTTAAGACAATAGAGAAAACTCTAGTATGATTAATCAAAGTAAAAAGACTGAAATAAATAGAAGAAAAAAAATGTAACCAATCACAGGGAGAAAGAAAACAAAACAGAAAATTCTAAGTTTCCGGAGAGAAAAACAATTATCAAAAAAAAAAAAAAAGATGAAAAAAATCAGTTTCAGATTTCTCATCATCAACCCTGGATGCTAGAACACAATGTAACAACATATTGTTTCAATGGAAAATTACTTTGCGTCTAGAATTCTGTACTCAGTCTAATTATCCTTTAGTCGTGAAGGTAAAAGAAAGACATTTTCAGACGTGAAAAACCTGAAAAAGTTGACTCTTCACAGACTTCCTCTGAAAGAATTACTTATGAGTAAGTAGCTCATAGCTCCCAGTGTGGAGGATTCTTATTCCGGGCCCAGCCCCTCCCTGGTCCCTGCCTTGAATCCTTCCTGCACAGGAAGGAAGGAGGGAGGGAGTTTCTGTAGTTTCAGAGCATATATAGCAAGGTCCTATACCAAGTTACTTTTATTCCAAATATGCTTGGTGTCTCAGAGATATGGCATAATTGAAAGATTTTGCTGTTCTTCTAACTATTCCAGAATATGGCATCTGTTTGTTTATCCTTCTCACATTTTTGACCTACTGAATCAGTATTCCTGAATAGGCCTTACTCTGAGCTGACATCTTCCTTAGGATGTTCCACACACTAGGATGTGACTACATAAAAAAAAAAAAAAAGTGTTTTGAGGTTGACAAAACTAAAGGGACTTGTTTTCTGTGGAATTTCTCAGGCATTGCTACATTAGCATGCACTGAATTTCCCTCTAACGAGGGAATAATATATGCAATGCAGTGTTAACCAAATGAGTTTAGCCACATAACCCTTTAGGGAACAGGGAGTATCTTCCAGGATTGGTGCTTTAAAGAACCACTTTGTAAAACTGTTCTGGAATTTTGTGTCGTTGTCTTTTGCTCTGTGATATCTGATGTCCAGTATCAAAACATATGAACTCCATGCTCTGTTCCCCACCCAATGCCTAGTAAACAGTATACATACAATAAATATCTGTTCAATAAAAGAATAAGTGAAGGAATTCATTATTATAAAAATGCTTTAGAAATTGAATGAACAATCTGTGATAAGCTATTCTGGAACGCAATTTCAAACTGACAGTTTCCAAAGAAAACAAAAATATTAGCCTACTTCTAATTGCATGATGTACCATCTGTGAAACAAAATTCACTAAAAGTTCTTCCTCCTGTAAATGTAGTCAAAATCCTCCTCTGTGTATGCAGTTTGCTGATCCAGGGGCCATTGTCTTCAATCAGCTTCAGGCATATCCTCACTCTAGATCCTTAGGCCTTATTTGCAAAATTTTCCATTTTACATTTGTGTTGTCCCTCATTGTATGAGCCTCAAGTGCTTATATATTTTTAGTTTTACCAGGCTAGAGATTTAGATTTTATTTTCTGAAGGGTCATTGTCCATATTTTACATTTCCTCTCTATCTTGATGTACATACAGTATTTTACTCAAGTTTGCTGTGATCTTTAAAATTGCTCAGATTTGTAATGGATTTGTATTCATTAGCATATAAATGTGATTGCAAGGTGGAAAAGTACATTCAGTAGATTGTAATGAAATGGAAGGGATGTTTTGAGCTTTGGAGGGTGATTAGAACAACTACCTGGAACATCCAACTGAAAAAATCTAATTCCCTGGCTATGTGACCATCCAAATATCTGTTTTGTTTTGTAAAACATAGTGACAAAATTAAGCTAACCAGGTAAAATTAATGAATTTCCTCTCTCTCTAATTAATTTCTGTTCCTCTGCCCCCTTTTCCAAAATACTAGAAACTTTTTTGTTTTCCTTATCAGCAAGAAGCAGATAGTAGGTATGGGATCCTACAGAACTGACTTCAAGCATTGTAGAAAGCTTGAGAAAATGACCTCTCTCTTTATCTGTAAAGCTGTGCACCCTGCTATGCACCTCCTCTGGTTGACATACATAGGACTACACGAGATAAAGTGTGTAACCCCACTGAGTGCTCTACAATGATTAATTCTCCCACTTTCCCACATCTATTTTTTTAAAGATTATTTTAGAGAGCAAGCACGCACGTGAGTAGGGGAGCAGCAGAGCTAGACTCGGGCCTCCATCTCACAACCCTGAGATCGTGACCTGATCTGAAACCAAGAGTCGGAAACTTAACTGACTGAGTCACCCAGGCGCCCCTCCCACATGTTTATCTTGGTAGTGCCTATTCTAAAAAAATATGACAAAATGTTTGCTATTTCTGTTAAGAGGTAACTTCCCTTTCTCTGAAGAAACCCTTACATGCATCAAACCTCTTTTTTCCACTTTTTTTCTATTATTTGAACCCTATTAAGAGAGAAAAATCCTTACATAACATAAACCCACCTTTGTTTTCCCTATCAGCAGACCATAATGTGAGTCACTTCAGCCTTTTATTCTACTCTTTGTTTTTTAAAGATTTTATTTATTTGACCCCAAGAGAGGGAACACAAGCAGGGGGAGTGGGAGAGGGAGAAGCAGGCTCCCCGCTGAGCAGGGAGCCTGATGCAGGGCTCCATCCCAGGACCCCGGGATCATGACCTGAGCCAAAGGCAGATGCTTAACTGACTGAGCCACCCAGGCGTCCCCTTTTATTCTACTTTATTTGCAGATTTAACAATTTCAGAGGATTTAGCCTTCTAACAATGGGTTAAAAGTTAGAAATTTGCTATTTTCAAATACTCTCTCACTTGCCTTCAATCTAGTTTTTTTTTTTTTTTTAATTATTTTTCTAGGCTTTCTTGGTTGAAAGAACTGAATGTTCACCAAAGTGCATTTTGTCATAGCGAATTAGACCTGGATATATCTAATAGGAAAAAATCGCAATTAAGAAATCTCTCCATTTTCTTCCATTTTTATGAAAGATTGTGAAATTGACAGGAGCTCTTAGAGAATGTTCAGCTGTGGTAATTTGAAGGACATTGCCCAATTTCAGCTCGCTGCCTCCTAACAACTGAAAAATTCATGGGCCAGAGGCTTTCAACTCCACTCTTGGACTTCAGCTGGCCTCCTCTCTCTCGTCTAGAACAAATTCCTGGTGCATTTGGCTCTTCTGAATCAATGTGTGCATGCGAAGGAGGGTTAGGGGAGCAGGAGGAGCAGGTTGAGTAAGTGACAGAAGGGATGGGAGGAGAGATTTCCTGATGAACCGAATAAATTACTAAAAACGTTTTACCCTTTGTACTTGTAGTGAAATGAAGGATCCTTTATGCTTTCTACACCCAGGTTTTGGACGGGATCATTAAATGAAGACATTTCCCTTTAGAAAAGCCACAAATCACTTTTTCAAAGCTTGAATTAAAGAGGCCCTTTGCAACAGTGTTTCTCTGTGACTGTTCAGTTTTCAAAATGGAAATCTGTAGAATGTCAGTTCCTTTTTAGTCGGAAAAAAAAAATATGACCACATGAAGCTCCTTTTAAAACATTCCTCTAGTGCAAGCATTTTAAATAATTTCTCAAAGGGAAGTACTATATTCTGAGTGAATAGCATGACATTATGAACCACATCTAGCATAAGATTTTGCTTCAACAGGCCTGTCAATGCTCCTTAGTTCCACTATAATGAAATGAAGATCATGTGAGCTTGGAAGAAATATCTTCCTCACCCTGAGACTCTTTATTAACTGTGGAATTGTACTATTTTCTTCACCATGGCAACAAAAGCACACAATAGCGTTAGCTCTTACCTTCCTTGCACAGGGTGATCGGGAATAACAGTGACAAAGAAAAGTGAAGCAAACACAGATTTCAGGAAACAAGGAGTTAAGGAAACTCTGAACCCAGGGCAGTGTGAGCTCAATGATCAGCATTAAGGGCCCTGTTCCGAACAGTTTACTAGAGTAGGTAACTTGACCCAGAGAGAAGACTTTTAGTTTATACTTGATTAAATCTCAGAATGAGTGACTTTTAATGTCAGCCAGTCAACTAAAAGACCAATTTAAATTATCTCATTTTACAGTAAGGTTAATGTCAGTAAAAGACATAGATTGACCAGTAATCTTGAAATAAGGCTCCGAGTTACTCTTATTCGGTGTCCTTTAAAAGCAAAGAATTTGTTGTCATCAGCACGTATAAGTCTTTTAGTTATTTGAGAGAATCAAGGCTGATTTTCTGTGTGAAACATTTTAACGATCACTTCTTTCCCAGAAAAGAGAATTTGGTTTAAAATGTCAGATGTTCTATATTCTGTTCAATTTACATTGTTCAAAATACTCAAAACCATTCATCTTCCTCTGACATCCTGAGGTTTGTAATGGGATGTCTTTCACTAGGACATGCTGGTAGAGGCAAAAGTACCAAAATTGGGCAATTGACTGTTCCCTGTTCAGGGCAAAGGGAGGAAGAAAAATCACATCAGAGTTTTATTTTGTCACTTGTGAAGCAATGCAAGAATTAATAAAAGAAATAAGTACTAGCTAAATAGAAGTCAAATGGTTGCCTTGCAGCCAGGAAGCCAAGAAAAAAAAAACATTTGATTTATGGGATTTGACAGGTATGGGATTTTAAAAATTAAAAAAAAATCATTTTGGCCATCAATCTTAAATAAGGTGACAAATACTTTTTGTTCTTGCATCCAGATAGTTTTTAGTATCATGCTTTATTATAAAGCAAACTTGGCGCTTACATTCAGGGAAAAGGTTGAAAATAATGTTTTAAAAATAGAAAACTAATTTGGGAGGAATTTAGGAAAGATGATGGGAGAGTGCCTATTTAAGTAATTGCCCTCTTTGAAGCCCAGCACAATGAAGAAAAATAACTGAAAATAGCAAAAAGAATTCCATTAATATCAAAACTAGATAGTGACAAACTACAGAAATGATCCCTGAAAGTATAGTCTTGAAGTGGGGGAAATTGGAGGGGGAGACGAACCATGAGAGACTCTGGACTCTGAGAAACAAACTGAGGGTTCTAGAGGGGAGGCAGGTAGGGGGATGGGTTAGTCTGGTGATGGGTATTAAGGAGGGCACATACTGAATGGAGCACTGGGTGTTATATGCAAACAATGAATCATGGAATGCTACATCAAAAACTAATGATGTAATGTGTGGTGATTAACGTAACATAATAAAATTTAAAAAATGTAAAAAAAAATTTGGCTGAAATTTAGTGGGGAAAAAATAAGATGAATTACTTACAATGAAAATGAAATTTTCAGGTATAATTCCCTAAGCCAACCTATAACCTCATAAACTTGTCTTTTGCACATTTTGAATTCAATAAAATTCTTGAGTGTCAAAAAAAAAAACAACTGAAGAGTCATACCAATGCTGGACCATATATGTCAAAATCAAAATGACAGTTCCAAAATATTTGGAGCAAATTGAGTGAGCATGTTGCGTGTCAGCACACAGGGTCCATACATGAAAATCCAGTTGGTGTTTGGGGAGTTAGGGGTTCCCAGTCAGGGTTCCCAGTTCTCGAGCACATACCAGGCACAGGGCTAAGGACTTTACCTGCACCATTTCAATGACTCCTCTCAATAAGTTGGTGCTATTATCTTCATTTTTTAGATGGTAAAACTCGGGTTTTTGCCCGTGGTCACATAGCTATGTTGCTACTATTTGGGTGATCTGGGACTTTTTTTTCCCCTTAATTTCTTTTTTCCTTTTTTTTTTATTAGCATATAATGTATTATTTGTTTCAGGGGCACAGGTCCGTGATTCATCAGTCTTACACAATTCACAGCGCCCACCATAGCACATACCCTCCCCAATGTCCACCCAGCCACCCCATCCTTCCCAACCCCTCCACTCCTGCAACCCTCAGTTTGTTTCCTGAGATTAAGAGTCTCTAAGTCCTGATGTCTAAATCTCTTAAACCTCTCTGGTTTCATCTTGTTTCATTTTTCCCTCCCTTCCCCTATGATCCTCTGCCTTGCTTCTCAAATTCCACATATCAGTGAGATCATATGATACTTGTCTTTCTCTGATTGACTTATTTCGCTTAGCATAATACTCTGTAGTTTCATCCATGTCATTGCAAATGGCAAGATTTCATTTTTTGATGGCTGCATAGTATTCCTGTGTGTGTGTGTGTATGTATATATATGTGTGTGTGTGTGTGTGTGTGTGTATACACATATATATATATATATATATATATATATATATATATATATATATATA
>NC_058403.1:107639166-107671601 GCF_002201575.2 Neomonachus schauinslandi
ATATATATATATATATATATATATATATATATATATATATATATATACACACCACATCTTATTCATCTGTTGATGGGCATCTAGGCTCTTTCCATAGTTTGGCTATTGTGGACATTGCTGCTATAAACATTGGGGTGCATGTGCCCCTTCGGAGGGTGATCTGGGATTTTAATGCAGGTTTCTTTGACTTCAAAACTTCTCCTGAGTGACTAAGCAATGCAGTCTTTCAAGGAGGAAGTTCTTGAGTGCCCTGCTTATAACCTTGAACTTGGCAGGAGAAGAATTGTAAGTGTGGTATACTATGGAAGAAAGAGTGCCCCAGAAGCAAAGGGTATGGGGCAGAGAGGGATAGAACAGTTTGGGCAAGTGTAGAAGCAAGGCAGAGAAGAAAAAGGCAGTGTGAGAGCTGTTTTTGTTCATTAGGATTCTTATCTAACTTGGGGACTCCAGGCCTAGAAACAAGTTGGCTGGAGAGAGATGCAGAATCATAGATCAGGACCCACATTTTAAGCCATAGACCAACACGATCTGTGCAGAGAAAATATAAATGGAGCAACCAGGTATAAGACTGCTGATCAAAGAGACATCAAAAGTATGTGGTCACTCCCAAAGATAGCTGGCCTGCCCAGAAAAACACAGAAGGGTCAAATCTGAAGGATACCTGCAGGCTAGGTTGTATGCCCTAACCCCATGGAACCAGCTGGCCTTTGAGGCAGTTTGCAACAGATGTGGAAAGTACCTAAAGAAGTCATTAGACTTCAGTTACATTAATTCCGAGTCCAAGTTAGGGGGCTCAAGGAGCCTCAGAATCTCTTGCAGTGGGTCCTAGGAAGCCTGAATTGGGTCCTTATTTAAGAAAAACACATGAATATTCTCTGCGCGGAGTTCCAGTGCCAGTAATTCACGTTACTGCTTGGCTCATGCCATTGATGTAGGGTGTATTATAAGTAAGCAATTTTAAGTTCTTTCTAGTCAAAATTTCTGTGATTCCCTTAGGACTAGTAAAGAATTTATCAGAATCCACAGGCAGACTAGAACAGTCTCCCCTTGATGAGAGCCTAAAGATTTGAAGTTAGGCCTAGACTGGAGAAGATATAACAGCTTTAAGTTAGGTGACTTATGCACTACTGATTCTAAGGATTAAGAGACAAGCTTTCAGTTCAAGAGATGAGTATTGGATGTGCTTAGTGGCTTAACTAGCTTGTTAATTTGCACTAATTAGGTAGCATAAGGATAAATTACAAACATTAATAAGACTTAACAGGTTCACTGTCTGATAATTAAACATAATATATGAATGAAAAATATAAATTGCTCAGCAGTATCCTCTAACAACTGTATTAATGTTTTGATTTGTTTCTGTACAGTTTTGATACTTCCTGATCTCTAAGAGTAAACAATAAACCTCCTCGTTACTGGAATTTTGTTTCTTTAATCTTGATATTCCTGAGGTTGGCATAAGTGTTTTATAAATACAGATTTTTCTCCTGTAGCAACAGTAAATATTGGTTTTTGAAAAGTTCTCCAGTTTTCCAACAACAACTTCTTTTTATCTTGATATAGCTATTTTTACCTAAAATCACACTAAGTAAAATATAACTGATATTTTACTTCATCTGTACAGAGAAAGTTCAGATTTGATTGCATATTGTATTTTAGGGCTTAGCATGTGATCATGTTGATTACATGCTCCTTTCAGATGTGGCAGGGAACCTATCAAAATGATCATAGTATTGATATGCATAATTATTATACCACAAATTATATGCAAAAGATGCTTCTAAACTGGAGTCAAGTGTGCTCTTTTTTTGGGGGGGCGGTTAAACATTATAATATTATCCACTCTTTACAGTGAATTCCTTTATATATTCAAATTCTAGTTCCATTACAGGTCCATGTCATTACATATTGTGAGTGAGTAGAATCTGAATTCATCAGTATGAATACCATAAAAAGGGACACAAGTATCATGTGCTCTTAATGTCTTAGAATTGGCTACTTGGAATGGAATGCATCATAATTTTTTCCATTAAATTGATTAAAAATATTTTATAATGCAATGGCTTTTAATGGAGGGGCAGATTTTTTAGGAATGAATTAAAGTGAATTGCTGAATTTTTTAGTTAATTGTATCAGGATGACCCTGGCCTAAGCTAAGAGTTAGACATGTTGGTACTGAAGGGTTGACTGTATTCCAGCACCTGTGTGCATGAGTTGATTTTCATAGCAGAAAGAGAGCGTTCCAAGTAGAAATTTTATGTGGGATTATCCACTTGTAGAGTTGAAATATAGTGAATGGGAAGAGAATATGATGAATGACCCCAGCCCAGGCCTCTAGGATACGTTAGAGCCCTTGGCTGAGGGGAGGAAAAGTAGAAGCTGAAGGACTTTGTGACACAGAGTGGGCTGATGCCTGCTCCCCCTGCCCCTGCTCCTTTTGTTTGGTACCCAGCACCATTCCTGCACTGTGACAGTTTTAGGGCATTGATGGTGGTATGTGAAAGGGCAGCATCAGTGTCTGGGCAGATAGCTTGTGTAATAGGCTGAATCATGGTCCCCAAAGATGTCAACAGCTTAATTCCCACAGCATGCATACTTGACTGCTATGGACTGAATGTTTGTGTCCTCCCAAAATTTATATGTTGAAGCTCTAATTCCCAGTGTGATATTTTGAGGTGGGGCCTTTGGGGAGTTAGATTAGGTCATGAGGGCAGAGCCTGCTTGTTGTAATTAATGCATTACAAAAAGAGAAAGGAGAGCTCTCTCTCTCTCTCTTTGTCTCTCACTCTCTCTGCCATGTGAGGATCCAGTGAAAAAGCAGCCATCTATAAGTCAGGAAGAGGACCCTCACCAAGAACTAAATCTGCTGGCACCTTGATTGGGGACTTCCCAGCATCCAGAACTGTGAGAAATAAGAGTTTGCTGTTTAAGCTACCCAATCTGATCTTCCTAGACTTATGATGGGGTTATGTCCCAATAAACCCCCTGTAAGTTGAAAACATTAAGTCAAGGGATGCCTGGGTGGCTCCAGTCGGTTAAGTGTCTGCCTTCGGCTCAGGTCACGATCCCAGGGTTGGAACTGAGTCCCACCTCGGGCTCTTTGCTAGCGGGGAGCCTGCTTCTACCTCTGCTTGCCACTCCCCCTGCTTGTGCTCCCTCTCTGACGAATCTTAGAATTATTATTTTTTTGATTAAAAAATAATTTAAAAAGGAAGGTAAATATTAAGTTAAAAATGCATTTAATAAACCTACTAAACATTATAGCTTAGCCTAGCCTGCCTTAAACATGCTCTGAACACTTACATTAGCCTGCAGTTGGGTAAAATCATCTAACACAAAGTCTGTTTTATAATGAAGTATAGGATATCTCATGTACTTTATTGAATACTGAACGTGAAAAACAGAATGGTTGTATATGGGTACAGAATGGTTAAGTGTTTTGGTTGTTTACCCTCATGATCTTCTGGCTGACTGGGAGCTAAGGCTCACTGTCCAGCATCACAAGAGAGTGTCCTACAGCATATCACTAGCCCAGGAAAAGACGAATGTGATGAAGTAGAGATTGCAGTGATGCAGTATGAAGATAGAGGAAGGGGCCATGAGGAAAGAATGCAGGCAGCTCCTAGAAACTGGAAACATTGAGGAAATATTCTTCCTCAAGCCCCCAGAAGGAACACAGCTCTGCTAACATCCTGATTTTAATTTCATAAAGCCCATTTGGTATTTCTGACCTCCATAATTACAATTTTGCATTGTTTTAAACCACCAAGTTGATGATAATTTGTAAAGGGCAGCAAAAGGAAACTAAAACATTACAGCTTGTAATGACAGACATATGGGTAGTGGTCAGTAGACTCGGAAATACCCACTGGAGCCTTGGTGGGAGAGCAGTAGTACCCTAGAGGAGAGCACATGGGAGACATACCCCGGGGCCGCCCCAAAGACTTTGAGGAGGTCTGAGACTCTGTGTTGTGTTTTGGGGCAGGGAGCCATCAGGATTAGAATGTTATTAAAAATCTGGCCTTATTTGTACACATGGACCAGTGAAACTTGGGAACATTGCAGTTACAGAAAGATTCACACAGACCTGACTTGTCAATAAACCTAAGTCTTTCACGAGCTTTGACTTGAAGAGTTTACCTGGCATGAGTAGAAACCGTGTGTCATCGCTGCAGCCTTCCACTCCTTCCTCTCCACCCTATGATGTGCCATCTAGAGTTATTCACTTATCCTATAGGGAAAATGAAGCCTGAAAAGCTCAAGTACAATCAAAACCAGTGCCTTACTCAAAGGAAAGCAGGTTGGCTTAAGGAGGTATTGTATAACCAAAGAAATACCGCTTGAGGTCTAAAACTATAGGGCACTCATTCCAAGTGAGAACTACCTATCTGGCAACTGGACTCAGTTACATGGATTTAGGGTAAGTAGGGAGGCGGGGGGGGAAGGAAGTGTCTGGCCCTGTGTTGTCACTGATAATTATGGCTCTTATTCCCAATGGTAACAGCAACTGAGGAGAAGTTAGAAAACTAGCATCTTCCCAGGAGAGCTACCTATGACTCAGTGTTCTCTTCAGTACGTCAGTACTATAAACAGACATGCCATCATTTGCAAGGGTAAAATTATATTCATGAGTGCAGTAGTACTTTTCAATTTCCTAACTTTGCAAACCCCCCATCACTTGAAATGACTTACTGGTAATTTAATGAACATCACCATTCACACTTTGTTGTGAATTCTCAGGCCCCAGGAGCCCATATAATTACAATCACTTGACATTAACAGTATTGTAAGTCCCCCAAATTATTAAGGAGATTGAGAAAAAATTGCATATTAGTCATGCAGACTATTTTATATACAATTATGGTAAAAGTCCCTTATGTACGGTTTATTATGCAGCCCATTTTAATAACACGTCAAAACAGTGACTGTTCTGTTGTGCTATAAATTCTTCTCATTTGGCTTATAAGTTCCTAAAATAACATATCAAGATTTAAATGAATTTTATCTCTAAGTTTTTATTTTTATTTTTTATATTTTAAATTTTATTTATTTGAGAGAGAGAATGAGAGACAGAGAGCATGAGAGGGAGGAGGGTCAGAGGGAGAAGCAGACTCCCCACTGAGCAGAGAGCCAGATGCGGGGCTTGATTCTGGGACTCCAGGATCGTGACCTGAGCTGAAGACAGTGGCTTAACCAACTGAGCCACCCAGGCACCCCTAAGTTTTTAATAATTATAATTGAAGAGCTAAATTTTTAACTTAGAGTGCCCTATAAAGATGCATAGGTCGGCCTCAGTACAAGGACCAATACTGTCAAATGAAGGCCAATTAAGGCTAGGTGGTATTTCTGATTGAATCTTGGTCTAGTTCTTATTTTTCTTTTGATGCCATACAAGTACTTGCTACTTAAGAGGATATTTGACATTATAACAACATAAGTACATTAATACCCTTGTAACTACCTGTATAGGGTCATTACATTCATCCAGACATTATCACCCCCACCCCCCCCAGCATATCTATAAATTAGGAACAATGTTTCACTCTCTTCCTCTTTTTTTTTTTTTTTTTTTCTTTAGTGACGACTTCTTCAGCGTTTTGGAACCTTTCACTGTACCCTACAGAGATAGTAATACCCTTATCTGCTCCTGACCCTGCTGGGACCCTATCTGAATTTTCACATAAGCCCACTCTGTGTGGTTTTCACCATGAAAGCAGGGAGCACAGACGTTCAGAAGCACATTGGCTAGCATAAACTTAGGTCTATGTACATGTATTGAATGAATAAATGATTGAATATATATGTATGAATGAATTAGGAATAGGCTTCCTTTCCAAGCATCATCTCATACTTGGGGTCTTTTCTTTCCTAACTTTCCTCCCTGCATTAGTATTCAAAATTATTCTTCCCACCCACCCCCAATTATACTATAACTGGAGAAGATGTACATGTGTGTATATGTAGCATATACGCGCGCACACACACACACTTGACCCTCGCACAACAGGGAGGTTAGGGGTGCCGACCACCCATGCAGTCAAAAATCTGTATATAACTTTTGACTCTCGCAAAACTTAATAACCTACTGTTGACAGAAGCTCTACTGATAACAAACGATTAACACATTTGCTGTTATGTGTATTATATACTGTATTCTTATAATAAAATAAGCGGAAGAAAATGTTAAAACAGGAGGAGAAAATACATTTATAGTATTATACTGTAGTTGTCAAAAAAAATCTACATGTAAGTGGACCTGTGTTAAGGGTCAACTATATAATCAACTGTTATATATATGACATATGTGTCATATCTATATATATGACAATAAGTGCTGCCATCTCCTTTAGTGGATGGGAGAGCAGTAAGGATTCACTGGAATATAAAGGAACACGTGAGTGTCAAGGTCAGACAACTCTGAGCTTGAATCCCCTCTATGTCTCTTATTAAGTCTGTAACATGGGCAAATTACTTAACATCTGTGTCTCAACTTCCTTATCTATAAAAATGGGACTATTAATATGTCTCCTCAAGAAAGTGTTCTCAAAACCTTATAGATCAATCCTAAATCTAGCAGTGAATCCTCCTGTTGAAGGAGGAGCCTTATTAGCCTCTCCCACATTGATAAGAAGAATAAAAATGCAGAGCATACGTATTTTTAGAGGAGTGACTTGCTGAGAACCGGCATTTAGCAGACCATATTGAAGGGAACCTCTTCTCAGGGTTGCAGTTGCTAAACAACTGTGAGTAGAGGCTAGAGATCTTGTCCTATTCGTAATGAAAGTTTCGTCTAAAGAGATTCATGGGCACAATTTAAATGGGACATTAAAAGTTCAGCAGAGCCTGGACAACACCAACAGTTTCTGCCAGAAAAACAAGAGATAGTTCCTTAATCCTATTTGTTAAAAGTTTTTATCAATTTCCAGTGAATAGATAAAAAATATATATATATCAGAGCACCAGATATTATTTTTGCTTGCAGACTTGCTATTTCACAAGAAGTCATGAGAATTCCTGTGGCTTAGTTCTGTCAACCGAGTTTTGTTTTTGACTCAAAGCTGAAAAAAAAAAATAGGTTTTCTTTCTAAGAGTCTCCCACCTGGTAGCAGCTCTCGTATCTCCACATGTGTTGGCCATTCCTAAAGCACAGGGGTGTTTTTATGCCCTACACAGAGAATTTCTCTGTCTTGTGAAGATTGGTTTTTACCTTAAAAGTCATGGAAAATGTTTATTAGCACTTACCCAATGTTCAGATGAGGTCTGGAAACCTCTTTTCAACGACTTTATCCTTTCAGACTCTAGAGTCAATAGTCAAGTTATGGAGGAAATGGTGAAGCTCCAGTTTTCCATAATTTTACTCACTTGGGCAGTCAAAAATACTTTTAACTGTGGTTCTCAACAAGAGGATCCAAGGGGCATTTGGCAATATCTAGAGGCATTTTTCTTTGTCAAACCTGGGGAGAAACTACTGGCATTTTGTGAGTAGAGACTAGGAATGCTAGCTACTAAAATTCTTACAGTGCCCACAATTTCCACACAAGAATGATTGGTCCAAATGTCAACAGTGCTAAGTTGGGAAAAGCCTGCATTGCAGTGGTATATGTTGCATTTAGTTTATACTAATCAATCAGAGGCAGAACACCATATTATAATCAGGACTTGAGTGTGGGTTCCCTACTTAACGGGGACATCACATCTATCACAGCTACAGGATTTGATGATTCTTAGGATTCTTCATAGTTAGAAACTTGCCTAAAATGACTGTTACTTTGAGGCTCAGTAGTATTAAATGAGCTTCAAAATATTTTTTAACAATTATTGCATTAGAATTTTTTTTATAATTTTCTGAAAGTTGAATTTAAAATCTGAACATCTAGTATGCAGTCCCCCCTTGCAAACCACCTGCCGTGTAACCTTTACAGTCTGTTAACATCTATGAGCTTTAATGTTTTCATTTACAAAATGAACTAAAACATATTTGCCTATATTATAGGAAGTTTTAAGCAAAAAAATGTGAGTGGTATATATGTGTGTGTGTGTGTGTGTATATATATATATATAAATATAAATAAAACTTGGCTCCTAAAGTCATGTAAATTTTAATTTCACAAAAACTTGCCTGTTTTTGACCCTTTAAGCTAAGAACTAGATCTTATTTTACCATCACAAATACTGGTTAGAGAATTAGATCTGTAATCACAATATAAAAAGGCATAATGCTAAGTCTATATTATACACTGAGGTGAGTTGAAGTATTAAATAAGTCATACAGTCAAATGCCTGTAGAGGGACCAGGCAGACCATTTAAATGAAGAAGTGTAAGAAAACAGGAAACCTGGGAAAGGCGCATGCCACTCCCCTCCAAACCAATGTTGACATGTAGGATTATAGGCCTAGTGTCTCCAGATCCTGGAGTTTTTAAAGAGAAATCAGAAATCCTGATGTTGATGTGAAATTTCCATATTTTAAAAACCTCTACCTAGCAAATTTTGCTTAATGGCTATCAGTAACCACTGTTCTAAATAGTTTAAAGACAGTGCTTTTCACTACAATGTCTCAATCTTTAAAAAAGAAATGTTTGAGCAGTGTTAATTTCCATTGTTCCTTAGTAAAGTCCCTCTAAGGGACGTGGACAAGAGAAACCACAAGAAGTCTGTGCAGTAATCCAGAATCCTTAAAGGCTCTGATGCCTTGGCCTGCTCTTCTCACCTGCCACCCCAAGGACCTTTAGGTGAGAAGACCAGGATCTCACAGAAGTCTGAAAACAAATCCCATGGAATGTAGTCCTACTCTGTAGAAATTGGAAAAAAATATGATTAAGTGTCCTAAGATTTTATTTATTTTAGAGCTAGAGCACGAGTGAGGAGAGGGGCAGAGAGAGAGGGAGAGAATCTCAGGCCGACTCTGTACAAGCACAGAGCCCGAGGTGGGGCTCGATCCCATGACCCTGAGATCATGACCTGACCCAAAAGCAAGAGTCTGACCCTCAACCTACTGAGCCACACAGGTGCTCCAACACTTAATCATATTTATGTCAACTCTAGAACCAGTGCTTCTTTTCAGAAAAATGCATCTTTAACTCAAGATAAATAATCAGACATACTCTGGTGCAGGTTAAGAGGAAGTATTGCAAAGGTACATGAACTATTTCAACAAGGACATTTAAACAGTCTCAAGGATGCATTGTTTACTAAGCTATATGCACAATTTTGGTAACTTATTTATTTATTTTTAAGATTTATTTATTTATTTGAGAGAGCAAGAATGAGAGAGAGTACATGAGAGGGGGGAGAGTCAGAGGGAGAAGCAGGCTCCTCATTGAGCAGGGAGCCAGATGCAGGACTTGATCCCGGGACTCCAGGATCATGACCTGAGCCAAAGGCAGTGGCTTAACCAACTGAGCCACCCAGGCGCCCCTAATTTTGGTAATTTTTATCAAATTTTCCTAATCATGCACTTTCTGTGTAGTGTTTCACATTGCTTTTAGCACCTTTAACAGTTCTATAATATATTGAATATTTCAACCATGTGATATGTAATCATGCACAATCTCAGTCAGAGGTATGATTTTGATTTTAATGTTGATATATTCTCAAATTTGAAATAATTTCCACTGAATCCAAATTTGCTAATATTTAGTACATTCTTAGTCCTATGTCCAAAAAAAGACCTTTGAAATATAACAGAAAAATTTCATTCTGTTGTACTTTGTCATTTGAAGCAGTTGTTGATGATAAATCTTGAATTATTCAACTTCGTTTCAGATGTGCATTTCAGCAGGATTAATATCCCATCACTGTGGGTTTTTAGAAGAAGAAAACCCTTAAATCCCCAAGCCACTTCGAAAAAAATGCAAACCACTGATGCCTTTTCAAAATGTGCTAAAATTCATACAAATGCAGACAAAGAATTTCAAGGTTTGGCTTGTTTACTAGGGCTTGGCTTGTTTACTAGGCAAACACACATACAACCACACATAACCAGTCACATATTTTTTTCACCTAGATTCATTCAAACTGTCATTCTCAAGTCTTTTTTTTTTTTTAATGATTTTATTTATTAGAGACAGTGCACAAGCAGGGGGAGCGGCAGGCAGAGGGAGAAGCAGACTCCCCGCTGAGCAGGGAGCCTGATGTGGGACTTGATCCCAGGACCCTGGGATTATGACCTGAGCCCAAGGCAGCTGTTCAACTGAGCCACCCAGGCACCCCTATCTTTCTCAAGTCTTAACTAGAAATCCCAAACACAATTACTAACAGAACACTAAAGTGAAAACACCTTTTAAACAATCCAAGAGCCAATATATATATATATATTATTGAAAAATTATTGAAAAATGGCCATGTAGAAGATGAGAGAATAGTGGAAGTCAGGATCCTTGCTTTTACAGAGATCTAGAGAAAACTAAGTATACCTGAGTCAATTAGAGAGCTACTCCTATTGTGCTCTAACATTTACAGGAAGCAAATATCCAGAGAAAGGGGGATGGGTCTAAAATGGTCAGAGACAACTTTTTGGGAAATATGGAGTTGATATTTACCCCTAAGAATCCTTGTGTGCAAGTGCTTTGTTAGTTACAACAAGATTCTGGGGTTTATTCTGCATGATAAAATTAGCTGTAAGTGATATGACCTATCTGAATTTCAAAAATTTGTGACTCTAAGGTTAGATTTTTGCTTTTTGCTTTCATTTTGCAAGGGAGCTACATTTTTTACTTCTGTTTTATTGTCATTTCAATTAATATAAGGTTTATATACATTAAAGAAAATACTTGAATGTGATTCAAATATGCTTAGTGTTATGACGTAGCTTCAGTGGGATCAAATCCCAATAATGGAGTTACAGACTAAGCTTCAATTTTATCTATAACTTCAGTTACCCAGTAGCAGCAGGGGGCAGTGGATGGATAAAACCTACTGGTTCATGTGTGCTACTGAATAGTCAAAAAATAAGGTTTAAGTTATTTTTACTGTTGTTAGAAACATCAGTGAGTGTACTCTGGGATGAGCCAAATCATTGTCAGTTAAAAGAGCAAAACCAGAGCCCAGTGTAAATTATAAACATTCCAATATGGCGTGGGATGTATACACACACATACATAATGTATATACATATGTATGAAATTATTAAGAGAAATTTATTTTCTTATTTCTTCAAATATATTGTTTGCATATATGTGAGTGTGTGTATATACACATGTAGTGGCCACATGAGAAAAGCTTAATATAATGTAAAAATATGTATTTTTAAATTCTTTGTTGGGGTAAGTGGGGAGGAACTGAAACTAACCAAAAATTGAGGAATTCTATCTTCTTTCCCTGAAACAATGAATGAAAAGGGAACCAAAATATATTTTATGCATGCAACATTTGACATTTATTGTTTCCAGAAGGTAGATAATTTTAAAAGCCTGCAATCATTATTTATAATGTAAATAGCCAAATGCAGAAGCACAAATTTTTTTCCCTCATTTTTAGAAATATCAACAAGATTAAAAGGTTGGTAGTGTTGTTCAGATCTTCTATATCTTAATTTTTTTTGTCTAACTGGCTTACTAATTGCTGAGAGAAATATTAAGATCTTCAACTGAGAAATTTGTATTTCTCTCTTTAATTCTCTCAATTTTTATTTCATATACTTTTAAGTTCAATTAGTTACATGTACATTTAAGGTTGTTATATCTTCCTAATGAATTGACCCTTTATCACTTTTAAATGTCCCTATTTATATCTGATAATATTCTTTATCTTGATATGTTCTTTAATGGATATTAGTATTCCAGGCTTTTTATTCTTACTGTTTGCATGGTATGTCTTTTTCCGTACATTCAATTTAAACCTATCCAATTTAAACCTATCTATGTTTTATGTTTAAAGTATATTTCTTTTAGATTATAATATAGTTGGGTCTTGCTCCCCCCCCCATCCTGACCACCTCTACCTTTTAACTGAAGTATTTAGACCATTAACATTTAATGTAATTTTTTATATTATTGGCTTAAGACCTACAATTTCACCTTTTTCTGTTTGTCTACTCTTTTTTGTTTCTCTGTTCTTCCTTTTCCTGCATTCTCTTGGATTAACTGAAATTTTTTTTTCAAATTCCGTATTTAATTTACTGGCTTTTTAACTATACATTTTGCATTGTTTTTAATGGTTGCTTTGTGTATTACAATACAAATCTCTAACTTTTAAGTTTACATAGAATTGTTATTGTTCTGCTTCATATAAAAATGTTATAGATTAACACTTCTCCATCATGTTCTATGGACATATGTGTAACAAATCCCACAGTTCAATCTTATCATCATTTTCTATTAATAGTCATGTATTTTAAAGAATTAAGAGGAAGCAGGGCGCCTGGGTGGCTCAGTTGTTAAACGTCTGTCTTCCGCTCTGGTCATGATCCCAGGGTCCTGAGATTGAGCCCCACATCAAGCCCTGCATCGGGCTCCCTGCTCAGTAGGAAGCCTGCTTCTCCCTCTCCCACTCCCCCTGCTTGTGTTCCTGCTCTGGCTATCTCTCTCTCTCTGTCAAATAAATAAATAAAATCTTTAAAAAAAAAAAAAAGAATTAAGAGGAAGCAATAGTCTTTTATGTTGTTGAACACTAAATATTGAACATGGAGTTGGGAAGAAATGTACAGAATGGGCTGAGTCTAGTATACCACTGAAATCCAAAGCACTTCTTATTTCTAGGGATGAGTTCTTACTTTTTTTCACAGTTCTGAGCTTTTAAAATTATCCAACATCTTCTGTCATTAGTATTACCATATATTAGTTATCCTTCCTGATAAATTTTATTGGCAAGCCTTATCCCTTAAAATTCTATATGAGGTCTCTGACCATAGACCTGAGGATCCTCCAAATCAACCATTAGAGTTGCCGAAGTTGAGACCCAGGGAACTTAAATGATTTAAGTAAAGCCATACAACTAATCAGTATACAAATTTCAATTAGAATATGTCTGCTGACTTCTAGAGATCAACTCTTGCCTGAAATTCAGGTGCTTTTCACCCCGTAAATGTGGTATCCTACATTCACTCTTTAGTTCCCACCAGGCTGTAAAAGCCTTGAGGACAGAGTGTGTAGAGCCCATTTTATCTTTGAATCTCTAGCACCTAAGACAGTATCTGACAGAGCAGAGGACTACAGCGTGCAACAGTTTTGTTTGGCCCCCCTTTTTAAAAAAAGATCTGAATTTGAATGTCCTTGAAATATAGATGTCTCAGTGTTGCCCACCTTACTACTTCATTTATGAGAAACAACTTATATATTTAGATGTCTCACAGATCATTTAAATGTATAAGTACCCAATAAATGTCAAATGAAGAATCAGGATATCAAATACTTAGTTGTTTGTTTTTTCTTTTCTTAGATAGTAGGTGACCAACTGTCCTGGTTTGCCAAAACTGTTCTGGTTTTAGAACTGAAAGTTTTGCAATTCTAGGAAAGCCCCAGGTCCTAGGCATATCAAAATGGTTCATTACTCTTAGCTGGCTGGTTTTTTCCCCCCCCAAGTAAAAATAATTTTTTATTAAAATAGCAAAGTATTAATGATTTATAATTCCATCTCTCTGTGTTAATTATCTAGATAGGAATCCTTTCACAATATATATGTATATCAATTCATCACAATGTACACTTTAAATATTTTTAAACTTTTTATGTTGACTTTACCTCAATAAAGCTGGGGGAAAAAAAACCCTAAATTCTGTCTTGTTTGAAAAGAATAATTATAACGTCTAAGTAAAATCTGTCTGCCTTCTCTCAAGAAACTTGTAATGTGATAAAGCATGACCTAATCATACCTTAGGTTCATTTCTTAATCCTGAAATATATTCACCATGATCTTTTCTAGCGAATGAATGACTACACTTCCTTTGACACTAGTAGTACATGAGTTTTTTGAGACACAGCCTTCAGAAAGGACCTTGGGTACCTCAAGTTCTATTAACAGTTTCCATGGAAGAAATCCCATTTCCTCCTCAGTCCTTCTGGGAAGTGTGCCTCCCTGGCAGTTTTTCTCTGTGAGAACCTGTCAGCTGGTGCTCTTCTAGGTCATCTTGCTTCCTACAGAAACCCCCTCTCAGACCCTAAACCCAATGTTTTTCAAAGAAAGCCAATTGATTTCAGAATTTGTTTTGTTAATTTGTCTCAACTAGGTGAGGTGGCTCTGGCTGCAACCATTCCCTCTCTCTCAAGTTTCCAGAATTTAAGGTACTTGTGAATTATATATGTGTCTATGTAATGAAGGCATCCCTGCAGCTTTGCTTGTCTCCTCCAAGCTACTTCAGGTCTCTGATAGACTTTTGATGTTATAAGGCAGTTTTGTGCCTCTCTCCCTAATTGTCTCTCATGCTCTCTCTTTCAAATATTTTAAAACATCTTTAAATTGAGACAACAGAAGAAAAAAATTGGTTTTGCTTTTTATTATTTAAAATAGTAGTGGCTCTAACAATGGATTTGAAAAAACAAGATAATATGGATAGAAATTATATCAGAAGGAGGGAGTGAGTACTGGAGGAGGAGGAGGAAGGAGGTAAATAGGGACCGCAACTAGAGAAGAAGAAAATAACCTTTATCGTCCTTATCTTCTTTCTCTGTCTTGATAGAAGTCCTTGCTTCTGTGTCCACTTCTCCATTTGAAACCTTCTCACTTGTACTTTGATCCCAACAATCTAGCATATCTGATATATGAGAAAATTAATTTTTAAATATAATCTTTATTTCACACACCATATCCCAAATATTAGAATGAGATACAACAGGAAAAAAAATTTATATTAATTAAAGCTCTTTTAAATATTTGCAAATAGGATTTCCAAATTATCATGTAAATTTATGCAAAAAACACAAATCAGAAGGTTCCCAGTTTTGATGTAATAAAATCTGGTACTGTTATTATAAACTCCTACTATTTTTTTTCCCAGCTCCATTGAAAGACAAAAATGCCAAACACTGTCTTTTTTCAGCCCTTCCCCTTGGAATTCCTGTCACTCTTATTTAGCATACCTTATTTCTTCATGGAAATAGCACTGTTTCGTTTATTAAAAATTCATGGGACACAATTTTCTCCTGGGTACCTAGGGCCTAAGGCTTTCAACCGTGTCTATATTATTGCCTAAAAACTTGCCTATATTTAAAAGATTCATGAATTTAGAGTTACTATTGGCCAAATATCAGCAATGCCTCTTTCAGACTTACAGAATATAGGATTAGAAAAAATCTATAAGAAGTTAATTCATTTGGTCTTTACTTCTGGAAAGACTTGCCCTGTATCAATCAAAACAGATAAATAATGTTACAAAGAAGGTGTCACCACTTACTTTTGTGTTTAGGTATTAAAATGAGGGGCCTCATTTCTTGTGGAATGCTGTATTTTGTTGCAATAACAATCTGTTTTCTCTTATGAGATGGAGTTTTTAAATAACCTCTATGCTTTAAAATTCTGCTTTTCCAAATTTTCATAATTAGACATTTCCTGGTCCATTCTTAAAGTTTCTGTATTTTTCTTTAATCAGTAACCTAGATAATATTTGACATCTTCGATCCCATAGGTTTCAGTATGTTTCATGAATTTTGCACTGTTTTGTATTGTTTATTTTATAACCCAAACACCTAGCACAGGGTTTGCAAGTCAGTACATGTTAAAGAGCAAGGACTCCAATAAACTGAAGATCCACAAAGAGAGTCCATCATTTGTGAAATAGAGCTGAAAACCCAAACTGCTCTAATATTTTACATTGTGATTCTCATGTGCTATTACTAGTATTGTCCAGTGATTCAAGTACTTCATTTATTAAGTGCCTGCTCAATGGTTCTTAAAGCTAGATATCATTATTTCCCTGGTGACAAAGCCACTCAGGTTACTCATTTAGATTATTCTATCCATTTCATTCCTTCAGGGCTACAAGTCTGTCTAGAAGAGAATACATTAAGATGTTGGAGATTTTTACCTAGATCTGAAGTCATGAAAGGAATTCAAAATCATATTTTTTATTTTAGCACCTGACGTGTCTAATATTAATAACTGTAATCACTTATCAAGTACATACTGTGTTCCAAGGACTGTGCTAAGAAGCACTTAGCAGAGTCCGTTTTATATAATCTTCACAACAACCCTATCAGGTAATGATATCACCTTTTATATTTGAAGAAACTAAGTCTTAGAATAGATGGCTTACTCACATTCGAAAAGCTACAGAGTGGCAGAAATAAGATTTAATCCAGTCTGCTTGATTTCAGAGCTTTGTTATTTCCTACTATGCCAGTATTTCCCATAGATTGATGACCTACAGTTCGCTTGTCAATATTGATTTAAAAAATTGAAGCTTTGGATAAATATGGAAATGAAAGCTAATAAAGTGTTTAAAAATAAGAGTACAGAAAAGCAGTAGTTAAATTGAAACAGATAATTTGATTGGTAGAGACATTTCAGTATTGTGCTCAATCTCAGAATATCAAGAACCCATAGGATTATATAGTGCATTTCTTTGTCATAAAGGAGAACCACGATGCTTCTATCATTACAGAAAACTGTGGATTTTTAAATGTATTTTTAATATTTATTTATAAATTTATGTATTTTTATATTTTATATACTAATAGATTTACATGTTAATATTTTATATCTATATTACATGTAGATATTTGGAAAAGGAGATTGCATAACCATCTCCTTTTAATATGTAATTGTACTAAAAACATAAAATTTATCATATCCATTTCTAAGTGTACAGTTCAGTAGTGTGAAGTATATTCACATTGTTCAACCAATTTCTAGAACTTTTTCATTTTGCAAAACTAAAAGTTTTTACCCACTCAAAAACAACTCTTCATTCCTTCTCCCCCTCACCCCAGCTCCTGGGAACCACAATTCAACTTTGTTCCTATGAATTTGTCTACTTTAGATACTTCATGTAAGTGTAATTATATAGTATTTATTTTTTGTGTGATGGCTTGTTTTACTTAGCATAATATCCTCGAGTTTCATCCATATTGCAGCATGTGTCAGAATTTCTTTCCTTTTTAAGGCTGAATAATATTCCATCGTATGTATAGACCACATTTTGTTTACCCATTGATCTGATGATGGACATTTGGATTGTTTCTACCTTTTGGATATTGTGACTAATGCTGCTATTACATATGGACATACAAATATCTCTTCAAGACCTTGGTTTCAATTTTGTGTGTGTGTAAATACCCAAAAGTGGACTTGCTAGAATCTATGGCATTGTATTTTTAATTTTTTTGAAGAACCACCATTTTGTTTTCCAAAGTAGCTGTACCATTTTACATGCTCATCAGTAATGCACAGGGATTTCTATTTCTCCACATCCTCACGAATACTTGTTATTCTCTGTTTGTTTGTTTTAATAGTACATCCTAATGTGAGGTGATATCTCACTGTGGTTTTGATTTATATTTTCCTAATGATTAGTAATGTTGATGTTTTCATATGCTTGTTGGCCATTTGTATGTTATCTTTGGGGAAATGTGTATTCAAATCCTCTGCCCATTTTTGAAGCTGTTGTTTTTTTGTTTGTTTTCTTGTTGTTGAGTTGTAGGAACCATCTTTGTTCTTATCTCCTCTTAGAAGTTTCTGTTGTAATATCTGACAATCTTCAGGTAGAAATGAGCCATAAGATAATCCAAGGTAAAATACTAGAGCATTAAACAAAACTGCAAGTGGATTTGTATACTCTTCCCATGTTAAATCTGAGCACAAGAGCACTTTTTAAAAAAAATGTAGACTGATTTAAAGTACATAAACATTTGGCAAACCTAAGGAAGTATTTTATTTCACTTAATTCTGATTTTTAATATGTTCTTGAAGTCACATGACTGGATATTAGTACAACTAATATTTGAACTAGAATAGAGTTTAGATACCATTTAGTCCAGTTTCCTCATTTTGCAGATAGATAAACATTAAGGAAGAGAGAGTATTTGTTACACAATTAATGGCACAACTAGGCTTGGAAGCCAGGGACCCAGGTCTCCAACTAGTTCCTCTTTTCTACCTCCACTGTTGTTCTGAGTAGAATCCAGCGGGGGATGTTGTCTTTGGAATTTATTGAACTAGGATCTCAAACACTCAAGTTCTATTTCTGCTCTCGCTACTTATGAGTTGTACTATCATTAGCAAGACACTTAAGTATAGCGATGTTCAGTATTTTCCATTAATAAGCCAGCATAAAAAAAACTTGCTAATATCAATGGTGATTGTGAAGTTTAAATGAGATAAAATATGTGAAAATCTGAAAATGGATAGTTTTATGTAAGTATAAGGTGGTATTACTATTAACATATAATTTTTGTGATATGTATTAAGATGAAGAGAAAAATTGAGAATATAGGTACATGCTTGAATTTTAATCTTATATATTCATCTCTAAGTACTTGTGCCTGTAAAGTGGCTAATTGTATCTGACACATACCAAATCTCCAACAATTCTTCGCTTTTTTGTTTTGGATTTGTCTTCGTCTGCAAAATGAGAAGGACTGGGCAAGATGATAGCTACAGACCAATCCAACTAAAATATGATGCTGTGATTCAAATCTCCCATTAAGGTTCACTGCAACTAAAAACACTTCTGAGTCTATTAAGTGTATACTGTAGGCCATAGTACTAAGCAAAAGACTGTAACCTAGACATTGTCCTTAAGCTTCATATGGAGGAAAACAAACAAAATATTCAATTTTATAAAGCTATGCTTACTAGCTCCTGAAATTCCCATGTCTCTCTTCTTCAGAGGTCATCTTCTCCCAAATTTAAAACTAGAATAAATATTTTTCTCGTTTTCTTATTCCCATGCACACAAAAAACAAACTCCTTTAAAGGACATATACTTTGGGTTTGAATCCCAAATCATCTGCTCATGACTGTGTTGTTTGTACGAGGCATTAAACCCCTTAGGACCTCAGTTTTATAAATACATAAAATAAATGAGAGTATCATTCTCCACTTTCTGAAATTATGGTCATGACTGAGTCAGATATACTACATATGGTACCCAGCGAGAGCAGATAGAGAGCAGATGCTCATTAAATGTTAATTTGTCTCCTTCCCTTCACCATTAGGGAATTTGGGTCCACAGATAAGGCCAAACTCCTTATATTGGGGATGCTGCTCATGAGAATTACTTAAGGAAGAAAATCATCTAGCAACAGTCCAAACTACAGGAGTATTTTTTACCAGTTGATGATTCATGGAAGTGTGACTCATTGGCAGGACAAGGTCCTAGGGCCAAGTCAAATGGACACCTTGAGTTAGGGATGTTACTGAAGAAGTGAATATAAATGGAAGCTGAACATTCAAATTTTCTATCAGTGGGCAAAAAACCTGAATTGCTTCATGGTGAAATTGCTTTACACTGAGTGAGGTCTGGCAGTTCAGAATCTAAATTCTCAAAAGGTGGCTGTGTGGAGGTCATTCTTTTTTCTTGAGGGTCAGGTGTTTCCAACACAGCCGAGGAAACTCTTTAAAGGGGTTAATCTAAGTCCAAAAGAAACAGTCAAATTAAACTGCAAATATAAATTTCACAAGAAGTTACACACTTAAAGGAAATCTTTAGAGTAGTTGTATCATCATGAATCTCTATTAAAATGTTAAGTGGTATTTGGCCTATATTCGTAGCCCTTCTCTCCCTCTCCCTCTCTCTCTCTGGCTAATCCATTGGTGGTTATTTCTAATTGGTTTTTATTTAGAAAATAGGCTATACTAAATCCTGTCTGAACTGAAATGTTGATCAAGATACTTGGATCTTTGGTAGATTCATATTGAGCTGGGACCCAGGCTGACAGAATTCTAGACCCTTTCAGTGTCTGTTCTGGGTACTGGTCCTCCAAATCTTTCTATGACTGGACAGTGATGATTTTCACTCTAAATGATGGTTTCTTAACACCAACTCTATAACATTTTGGGCTGGATAATTCTTTGTTTGGGGGTCGTCCTATCCATTATAGGATGTTTACCAGTAGCCGTGGTCTCTACCCACTAGGTGCTGGTAGCACCCAAGCCACCTAGTTGTGACAATCAAAAAACTCTCCAGACATTGTCAAATGTCCCCTGGGGAGCAAAATCATCCTAGATTGGGAACCATGGGCCCTAACAAAAGAAAAAGCATGCTTATTTGCAAGCATAAAATCTTTTTACCTAAGTATCTATTGTCCTACATAAGATGTTCAGTTTTCAAAAAAATCATGAGGCATATATAAAGGTAGGGGCAGAGAGGGACCATTCTGAAGACAAATGCAGGCATCAGATCCAGACTCAGATATGACACAGATGTTGGAACTTTCAGAGAGGGATTTAAAATAACTATAATTAATATGTTAACAGCTCTAATGGAAAAAGTATACAGCATTCACAATCAAATGTGTAATTTCAGGAGAACAACGGAAACTATAAGAGGAATCAAATAGAAATGCTAGAAATGAAAAACAGAAATTAAGAATGTCTTAAACGGGTTCATCAGTCAACACAACTAAAGAAAGAATCCGTGACCCTGAAGACTAGAGATCACATAAGCTAGAAAACAGCTTGTGACAGAAATGTTTTTTTGAAGTTTTCCACTTAAAGAACAATCTTCTAAGTACTATGGAATAATTTATTCTCATTTATTCTCTCACATTTTAGTTTTCTATTTTGTTTTCTCTATTTAGTTTTCTTATTTACTGTCTCATTTACATTTTAGTTCCCTTCTCTGGGTCATACTTATCTACTACCATTTCTTATACTTTATGACTTTCTCTTTGATCCTTCTTGACTTTTTCAGAGTGCTTCTAAGGTAAATTTTTTTTTCATATACAGCATTTTAGTGGTTATAATTTTATATGTTCAATTTGACTTCGGTTTACTTATACACTTAATTGAAACTCTGGGTTCCAAATTTTGAAGATATTTCTTCAATGTCTTTTATATATTCCAACACTGCTTATAAGAAAACTGATCTTCTGATTCTCTTCTTTTGTGGGTAAGCTATTTACTTTTTCTGCATACTCCTAGAAATTTCTCTTTTCCCCTAGTGTTCTGATTTCTTCTGGAATTGATGAGGTATAGGTGGTTTTATCACCACTTCTATAGCATTTTTGGTGTAAGCTCTTTCAATCCAAAGATTATATATTTATTACATACTGGGAATTGTTCTTTGGCTTTTGAAAATCTTATTTATTTATCGTTTTCTTTTCTCTGTGGTCTCTATATTCTCCTTCTGGAACTTCACTTAGATACCTTTTCTAACTCTGGGCCTAATTTTGGAGTCTCTTAACTTTACCTTAATTTTCAGTAACTTTTTATTTATACTATAAATTCTGGGAAATTTCATTCATTTTTCTAGATCACAAACTTGATAAGACATATTCAGTTTACTATTTAGTTGGTCCATTAGATTTATTGGTTCAGCTATCATTTTTTAAAAAATATTCAGGTATTCTAATCTTCAGGAAATCATTCTTCTATATTTTTTCCTTATTTATAGTAGTATTTTCTTGCATTATAGATGAAAATTCCATTAACTTTCTTTTAATGCATTAATTTAGAAAAAATGTGAAGGTTCTATTCTGTTCGCTGATTTTTTTTTTTTCCTTCTCCGAGGTCAGTTGTTACATATGTCCAGTTTTTGTTCTTCCTATTTAGGGGTTTTGGTTTTGATTGTGGTCATTGTTTGGTTTTAGGCTTCCCTGTCTTAAAACATTTTTTGAATCTTGAGAAAAATCTCAAAACAGGTGGGAGAAAGACCTACCTCAATAGATTCTGGGTGGATGGAGAAAATTCTCCCTCCTGCTCTGTCATCTTGTTTGTGATCATTTGCACCAGTGTCAGCAGAGTTGACTCTGGTGGTGTGATGGTACATGTTGAGTGGAGGTGGACCCAAAGGCAGCATCCTACACTGACTCTTCCTGATGCACAGCATGCCGTAGTTCTTGCCCATTCTCTGAGACTGCTTCTTCAGGCTCCTTGCTGATTCTGTGAGCTAGCTAAAACCCTTTCAGCAAAGTCCTCTACTGCTTAAGGTCTCAATTGCCTGAAAGAACTCTAACAAATATGGTTATTCTTTATTAACCTTCATAGAAATAAATGAAGGACTACGGGCATACCTCATTTAATTGTGCTTTGCGGAGGTTGCATTTTGTTTTACAAATTGAAGATCGGTGGCAACCCCCTGAAGTAAGCAAGTCTACAGGTGCATTATCCAACAATATTTGCTCACTTCATTTTCTCTGTGTCACATTTTGGTAATTCTCACAATACTGTAAACTTTTTCATTAGTATATTTGTTACAATGATCTGAGATCAGTGATCTTTGGTGTTACTATTGTAATTGTTTTGGAGTACCATGAGCTATGCTCATATAAGACAGTGAACTTAATGTGTATTTTCTTATTGCTCCACTAATCAGCCACTCCCCCATCTTTCTCCTTCTTGGGCTTCCCTTCCTCTTGAGACATGACAATATTGAAATTAGGCCAATTAATAACACCACAATTGCCTCTAAGCGTTCAGGTGAAAGAAAGAGTTTCACATCTCTCACCTTAAGTCAAAAGCTAGAAATGATTACGCTTACTGAGGAAGTCATGTTGAAAGCCAAGATTGGTTCCAGAAGCCTAGCTTTTAGCCTAACAATTGGTCAAGTTGTGAATGCAAAAGAGAAGTTAAGAAAATTTAAAATGCTACTCCAGTGAATGGAGTAAAACCCTTTTACTCCATTAAAGAGTAAAACAGCCTTATTGCTGATATGGAGAAAGTTTAGTGGTCTAGATAGAAGATCAACCCAGCCACAATTCCTTAAGTCAAATCCTAATCCAGAGTAAGGCTCTAAGTCTCTTCAATTCTGTGAAGGCTGAGATGAGATAGGTGAGGAAGCTGCAGAAGAAAAGTTTGAAACTTACAGAGGTTGGTTCATGAGGTTCAAAGGAAATGAGACATCTCCGTAACACAAAAGTGCAAGGTGAAGCAGTAAGTGCTGATGTGGTAGCTACAGCAAATTATCCAGAAGATCTAGCTAAGATAGTTAATGAAGGTGGCTATGCTAAACAAAAGATTTCCCAATGTAGATGAAATAGCCTTTTATTGGAAAAAGAGGCCATCTAGGACTTTCATTATTAGAGAGGAGTAGTCAATGCCTGGTTTAAAAGCTTTAAAGGATAGGCTGACTGTTGTTAGGGCTAATATTACTTGAACTTGAAGTCAGCGCTTACTTACCATTCTAAAAATCCTAGGGCCCTTAAGAATTACACTAAATCTACTCTCCTTATGCTCTAGAAATGAAACAACAAAGCCTGGGTGACAGCACATCTGTTTACAGTATGGTTTACCAAATACTTTAAGCCCACTGTTGAGACCTGTTCAGAAAAAAAAAAAATTCTTTCAAAATATGACTGCTCATTGACAGTGCACCTGGTTACCCAAGAGCTCTGATGGACATGTACAACAAGATTCATATTTCCAGGTCTGCTAATGCAACATCCATTCTGCACCCCAAGATTTGAGGAGTAATTTTGACTTTCAAGTTTTCTAATTTAGAAATACATTTTCTAAAACTATAGCTGTCATAGATAATGATTCCTTTGATGGATCTGGGCAAAGTAAATTGAAAACCTCTGGAAAGAGTCACCATTCTAGATGTCATTAAGAATAATCATGGTTTGGGCGCCTGGTGGCTCAGTCAGTTAAGTGTCTACCTTCAGCTCAGGTCATGATCCCAGGGTCCTGGGATCGAGCCCAACATCAGGCTCCCTGCTCAGCAAGGAGTCTGCTTCTCCCTTTGCCCCTCCTCCCATGCTCTTTTTCTCTCTCCCTCAAATAAATAAAGTCTTAAAAAAAAAAAAGAATAATCACAGTTCTTGGGAAGAAGTCAAAATATCAACATGAATAGGAGTTTGGAAGAAGTTGATTCAAACCTTCATGACTGAGGGGTTCCAGACTTCAGTGGAGGAAGTAACTGTAGATGTAGTGTAAATAACAAAAAGAATTAGCAACTAGAATTAGAAGTGGAGCCTGAAGGTATGACTGAATTGCTATAATCTCATGATCAAACTTTAATGAATGAGGAGTTGCTTAAGGATGAGCAAAGAAAATGGTTTCTTGCCATGGAATCTATTCCTGGTGAAGATGCTGTGAAGATTATTGAAATGACAACAAAGGATTTAGAATATTACATCAACTTAGTTGATAAAGCAGTGGCAGGGTTTGAAAGGATTGACTCCAATTTGAAAGAAGTTCTGTGGATAGATGCTATCAAACAGCAATTCATGCTACAGAGAAATTCTTCATGAAAGGAAGGGTCAACTGATGTGGCAAACTGCATTGTTGACTTATTTTAAGAAATTGACAGAGCCACCCCAGCCTTTAGCAAGTCCCTGATCAATCACCAGCCATCAACATTGAGGCAAGACCCTCCACCAGCATAAGATTATGACTCACTGAAATCTCAGATGATAGTTAGCATTTTTTTTTAGCAATAACATTTTTTAAAAATTTTGTTATGTTAGTCACCATACAATGCATCATTAGTTTTTGATGTGGTGATCCACGATCCATTGTTTTCGTATAACACCCTGTGCTCCATGCAGTATGTACCCTCCTTAATACCCATCACCGGGCTAATGAATCCCCCCCAACCCTGTTTGTCTCTCAAGAGTCCGTAGTCTCTCATGGTTCATCTCTCCCTCCAATTCCCGCCCCCCCCATTTTTTTTTAAAGATTTTATTTATTTATTTGAGAGAGAGAGAGAATGAGAGACAGAGCACGAGAGGGAAGAGGGCAGAGGGGGAAGCAGACCCCCCCGCCGAGCAGGGAGCCCGATGCGGGACTCGATACCGGGACTCCAGGATCATGACCTGAGCCGAAGGCAGTCGCTTAACCAACTGAGCCACCCAGGCGCCCTCCGCCCCCCCATTTTTCCCTTCCTTCTCCTAATGTCCTCCATGCTATTCCTTATGTTCCACAAATACGTGAAACCATGTGATAATTGACTTTCTCTACTTGACTTATTTCACTTAGCATAATCTCCACCAGTCCCATCCACGTTGATGTAAAAGTTGGGTATTCATCCTTTCTGATGGCTGAGTAATATTCCATTGTATATATGGACCACATCTTCTTTATCCATTCATCTGTTGAAGGGCATCTCGGCTCTTTCCACAGTTTGGCTGTTGCAGACATTGCTGCTATGAACATTGGGGTGCATATGGCCCTTCCTTTCACTACATCTGTGTCTTTGGGGTAAATACCCAGTAGTGCAATTGCTGGGTCACAGGGTAGCTCTATTTTTAACTTTTTGAGGCACCTCCACACTGTTTTCCAAAGTGGCTGCACCAACTTGCATTCCCAACAACAGTGTAAGAGGGTTCCCCTTTCTCCACAACCTCTCCAACATTTGTTTTTTCTTTCCCTGTCCATTTTGGCCATTCTAACTGGTGTAAGGTGGTATCTCAGTGTGGTTTTGATTTGGATTTCCCTGATGGCTAATGATGGTGAACATTTTTTCATGGGTCTTTTAGTCATTTGTATGTCTTCTTCAGAGAAGTGTCTTTTCATATCTTCTGCCCACTTTTGGACTTGATTATTTGTTTTTTTGGGTTTTGAGTTTGAGAAGTTCTTTATAGATCTTGGATACCAGCCCTTTATCTGTAGTGTCATTTGCAAATATCTTCTCCCATTCTGTGGGTTGCCTCTTTGTTTTGTTGACTGTTTCCTTTGCTGTGCAGAAGCTTTTTATCTTGATGAAGTCCCAAAAGTTCATTTTTGCTTTTGTTTCACTAGCTTTTAGAGATGTATCTTGAAAGAAGTTGCTTTGGGCGATGTCAAAGAGGTTACTGCCTATGTTCTCCTCTAGGATTTTGATGGATTCCTGTCTCACATTGAGGTCTTTCATCCACTTTGAGTTTATCTTTGTGAATGATGTTAGAGAATGGTCGAGTTTCATTCTTCTGTAGATAGCTGTCCAATTTTCCCAGCACCATTTATTGAAGAGACTCTTTTTTCCATTGCATGTTTTTTTTCTGCTTTGTCAAAGATTATTTGACCATAGAGTTGAGGGTCCATATCTGGGTTCTCTATTCTGTTTCATTGGTCTGTATGTCTGTTTTTGTGCCAGTACCATGCTGTCTTGGTGATCACAGCTTTGTAATATAGCTTGAAATCGGGCAACGTGATGCCCCCAGCTTTGTTTTTCTTTTTCAACATTTCCTTGGTGATTTGGGGTCTTTTCTGATTCCATACAAATTTTAGGTTGTTTGTTCCAGCACTTTGAAAAATATCATTGGAATTTTGATTGGGATGGCATTGAAGGTATAGATTGCTCTGGGTAGCATAGACATTTTAACAATGTTTATTCTTCCGATCCATGAGCATGGAATGTTTTTCCATCTTTTTGTGTCTTCTTCAATTTCTTTCATGAGTGTTCTGTAGTTCCTAGAGTATAGATCCTTTACCTCTTTGGTTAGGTTTATTCCAAGGTATCTTATGGTTTTTGGTGCTATTGTAAATGGAATCGTTTCTCTAATTTCTCTTTCTACAGTTGCGTTGTTAGTGTATAAGAAAGCAACTGATTTCTGTGCATTGATTTTGTATCCTGCCACATTACTGAATTGCTGTATGAGTTCTAGTAATTTGGGGGTGGAGTCTTTTGGGTTTCCCACATAAAGTATTGTGTCGTCTGTGAAAAGAGAGAGTTTGACTTATTCTTTGCCAATTTGAATATGTTTTAGTTCTTTTTGTTGTCTGATTGCTGTTGCTAGGACTTCTAGTACTATGTTGAACAATAGTGGCGAGAGTAAGCATCCTTGACGTGTTCCTGATCTTAAGGGAAAGGCTCTCAGCTTTTCCCCATTGAGGATGATATTCACTGTGGGTTTTTCATAGATGGATTTTATGAACTTGAGGAATGTTCCCTCTATCCCTATAGTCTGAAGAGTTTTAATCAGGAAAGGATGTTGTATTTTGTCAAATGCTTTTTCTGCATCAATTGAGAGGACCATATGGTTCTTCTCCCTCCTCTTCTTAATGTGTTCTATCACATTGATTGATTTACGAATGTTGAACCACCCTTCCATCCTGGGGATAAATCCCACTTGGTCATGGTGGATGATCCTTTTAATGTATTGTTGGAGCCTATTAGCTAGGATTTTCTTGAGGATTTTGGAATCCATATTCATCAGGGACATCGGTCTGAAATTCTCCTTTTTGATGGGGTCTTTGCCTGGTTTGGGGATTAAGGTAATGCTGGCCTCATAGAATGAGTTTGGAAGTTTTCCTTCTGTTTCTGTTTTTTGAAACAGCTTCAGTAGAATAGGTATTATTTCTTCTTTGAATGTTTGGTAGAATTCCCCAGGGAATCCATCAGGCCCTGGACTCTTGTTTTTTAGGAGGTTTTTTTTTTTTTTTTTTTTTTTTTAAAGATTTTATTTATTCATTTGAGACAGAGAGAATGAGATACAGAGAGCATGAGAGGGAGGAGGGTCAGAGGGAGAAGCAGACTCCCCGCCGAGCAGGGAGCCCGATGCGGGACTCGATCCCGGGACTCCAGGATCATGACCTGAGCCGAAGGCAGTCGCCTAACCAACTGAGCCACCCAGGCGCCCTTTTAGGAGGTTTTTGATCACTGCTTCAATCTCGTTACTGGTTATTGGCCTATTCAGGTTGTCAGTTTCTTCTTGTTTCAGTCTTGGCAGCTTATAGGTTTCCAGAAAGGCCTCCATTTCATCCAGATTGCTCAGTTTATTGGCATATAGTTGTTGATAATAATTTCTAATAATTGTTTCTATTTCCTTGGTGTTAGTCATGGTCTCTCCTCTTTCATTCATAATTTTATTAATTTGGGTCCTTTCTCTTTTCTTTTGGATAAGTCTGGGCAGTGGTTTATCAATCTTATTAATTCTTTCAAAGAACCAACTTCTAGTTTTGTTGATCTGATCTACTGTGTTTCTGGTTTCTAATTCATTGATTTCTGCTCGATTTTTAATTATTTCTCTTTTAATGCGTGGCTTAGGCATCGTTTGTTGCTTTTTCTCTAGTTCTTTAAGATGTAGAGTTAGTTGGTGAATTCGGGATTTTTCTATTTTTTGAGTGAGGCTTGGATGGCTATGTATTTCCCCCTTAGGACCGCCTTTGCAGTATCCCATAGGTTTTGGACCGATGTGTTTTCGTTCTCATTGACTTCCATGAATTGTTTAAGTTCTTCTTTGATTTCCTGGTTGACCCAAACATTCTTGAGCAGAGTGGTCTTTAGCTTCCAAGTGTTTGAATTTCTGCCAAATTTTTTCTTATGATTGAGTTCCAGTTTTAAAGCATTGTGGTCTGAGAATATGCAGGGAATAATCTCAGTCTTTTGGTATCGGTTGAGACCTGATTTGTGACCCAGTATGTGGTCTATTCTGGAGAAAGTTCCATGTGCGCTCAAGAAGAATGAGTATTCTGTTGTTTTAGGGTGGAATGTTCTGTAAATATCTATGAAGTCCATCTGGCCCAGTGTATCATTCAAAGCTCTTGTTTCCTTGTTGATTTTCCGCTTAGATGATCTGTCCATTGCTGAGAGTGGAGTATTGAGGTCTCCTACAATTAATGTATTGTTATCAATATGACTATTTTGGTTAACAGTTGGCTTATGTAGATGGCTGCTCCCATGTTGGGGGCATAGATATTACAATCGTTAGATCTTCTTGTTGGATAGACCCTTGAAGAATGATATAGTGTCCTTCTGTGTCTCTTATTACAGACTTTAGTTTAAAATCTAATTTGTCTGATATAAGAATTGCTACCCCAGCTTTCTTTTGAGGTCCGCTGGCATGGAAGATGGATCTCCATCCCTTCACTTTCAGTCTGGATGTATCTTTAGTTCAAAATGAGTCTCTTGTAGGCAGCATATGGATGGGTCCTGTCTTTTTATCCAGTTTGCAACCCTGTGCCATTTTATCGGAGCATTTAGGCCATTCACGTTGAGAGTGATTATTGAAAGATATGAATTAATTGTCATCATGTTGCCTGTGAAGACGTTGTTTTTATAGATTGTCCCTGTAAATTTCTGTTGTAGATCACTCTTGGGGTCTTTCCCCCCTTAATATTTCTTGCAGGGCCGGCTTAGTGGTCACATATTCTTTCAGTTTCTGCCAGTCGTGGAAGCTCTGCATCTCTCCATCCATTCTAAATGAAAGCCTTGCCAGATAAAGTATTCTTGGCTGCATGTTATTCTCATTTATTACCCTGAATATGTCTTGCCAGGCCTTTCTGGCTTGCCAGGTCTCTCTGGATAGGTCTGATGTTATTCTGATGACCCTCCCTTTGTACGTAAGGAATCTCTTCCCCCAACTGCCCTTAAGATGGTTTCCTTGGTTCTAAGATTTGTGAGTTTTACTATTACATGCTGGGGTATGGCCCATTTTCCTTGATCTTGGGAGGGGTCCTCTCTGCCTCTAAGACTTGAATGTTTGTTTCATTCCCCAGATTAGGGAAGTTCTCAGCTACAATTTGCTCAAATACATCTTCTAGCCCTCTCTCTCTCTCCACTCCCTCTGGGCTTCCAATTATTCTGACATTGGAACGCTTCATGGTGTCACTTATTTCTCTGATTCTATTTTCATGGATTCTGAGTTGTTTTTCCCTGGCCTCCTCTTTTCCCTTTTTATCTATTATACTGTCTTCCAGATTGCTTATTCTCTCTTCTGCCTCAGTTACCCTAGCTGTTAGATTATCTAGATTGGATTGGATCTCATTGATAGCATTTTTAAGTTCTGCCAATTCACCTTTTATTTCTGCCCTTAGAGACTCTATGTTGCCATTAATTGATTTCTCCATTCTAGCCATTGTCTTCACAATTGCTAGCCTGAATTCCATCTCTGACATCTTGGTTATATCTGCATCCATTTGTAAATCTGCAGCATAAGTCATGATCTCTGAGTCTTTTCTCTTTTGGGGGTTCCTCCTCATAGTCATTCTGTTGATGGGTGTTTGAGGGAATGTATAGAGTCGAAATTATTGACCAGAACCCAAGCAAGATGCACCTGTTTTCTTGGGACCTTCAGGTAGCTGGCCTCTTGTTTTCCCAGCCTGTCTTCTGGGGTAGGGGCCTGCTGCACTGTTACTCAGGCAACCCTCTTTGGGCAGAGTTGCCCTGCCCCCCTGTGGTGGGGGATGGGCTCAGCAGGAATCAGTTTTGGGGGCTTTTGTTCTCTGGCGGCTTTCCCTGGTGGCTTTCCATGTCTCTTCCATGAGTCAGAGTAGAAGAGACCGTTTCCAACCCTCTGCCTCAGAGCAAAGAGACCACAGTCTGTTCTTCAGTGAGCTCTCCAGGCCACACTGTCTCTGTTTCTGTCCGTGCTGCTATAAACTGAAGCGTCCTGGGTTGTGCGCCCCTCCGCAGCGCTCCCAGTCCTGCCTCCAGGTCAGGGCACGTCTCTGCCCTTCGTGCTTATAAGACCACCAGCCGCTCCCAGTTCACCCATGTGACCCTTCTGCTCTGGGTTTCCACCCCGGGGGCTACAGTTCGCAGGTGCAACCCCGCTGCTCCGGGTTCCCCCCTCCCCCGGGGCTGCCCTAAAGTCCTTTCCCCGCCTCTACCAGTCTGCGAGTCTGTGCCCCGTCCCCAGCGCACGAGGCTGTCGCTCACCAGCGGTGTAGGGTCCTATATCCAGGCTCCCTCCCACTGCCATTTATTCAATGATATCTGCCCGCAGAATCACAGCTCCCCGCTTCGTGCCTCAAAACCAACTGCCTGCAATATTCTGCTTGTAGAGATCCAGATATTCTTACATCTCAGGCTGGTTTCGTGGGTGCTCAGAGTGGTCTGGTAGATACCCAGCTCAATTCTGGGGACCAGTTGAAATAGGGTCCCCTACTCCCCCGCCATCTTTCCTTCTCCTGCAGCAATAAAATATTTTTAAATTAAGGTATGTACGTTTTTTAGATGAGATGCTATTGCTCACTTGATAGACTACAGTATAGTGTAGACATAACTTTTATATGCATTGGAAAACCAAAAAATTCCTTTGACTATTGCAATATTTGCTTTATTGTGGTGGTCTGGAACTAAACCTGCAATATATCTGAGGTATGCCTGCAGTTTTCTTTTTTTTTTTTTATTCTTATGTTAATCCCCATACATTACATCATTAGTTTCAGATGTAGTGTTCCATGATTCATTGTTTGTGCATAACACCCAGTGCTCCATGCAGAATGTGCCCTCCTCAATACCCACCACCAGACTAACTCATCCTCCCACCCCCCTCCCCTCTAGAACCCTCAGTTTGTTTTTCAGAGTCCATAGTCTCTCATGGTTCGTCTACCCCTCCGATTTCCCCCGCTTCATTCTTCCCCTCCTGCTACCTTCTTCTTCTTCTTCTTCTTTTTTTTTTCTTAACATATATTGCATTATTTGTTTCAGAGGTACAGATCTGAGATTCAACAGTCTTGCACAATTCACAGCGCTTACCAGAGCACATACCCTCCCCAGTGTCTATCACCCAGTCACCCCATCCCTCCCACTCCACCCCCTGCTCCAGCAACCCTCAGTTTGTTTCCTGCGATTAAGAATTCCTCATATCAGTGAGATCATATGATACATGTCTTTCTCTGTTTGACTTATTTCGCTCAACATAATACCATCCAGTTCCACCCACGTCGTTGCAAATGGCAAGATCTCATTCCTTTTGATGGCTGCATAATATTCCATTGTGTATATATATATATATATATATATATATATATACCACATCTTCTTTACCCATTCATCTGTCGATGGACATCTTGGCTCTTTCCACAGTTTGGCTATTGTGGACATTGCTGCTATAAACATCGGGGTGCACGTACCCCTTTCGGATCCCTACTTTTGTATCTTTGGGGTAAATACCCAGTAGTGCAATTGCTGGATCATATGGTAGCTCTATTTTCAACTTTTTGAGGAACCTCCATACTGTTTTCCAGAGTGGCTGCACCAGCTTGCATTCCCACCAAGAGTGTAAGAGGGTTCCCCTTTCTCCGCATCCCTGCCAACATCTGTCATTTCCTGACTTGTTAATTTTAGCCATTCTGACTGGTGTGAGGTGGTATCTCATGGAGGTTTTGATTTGGATTTCCCTGATGCCGAGCGATATTGAGCACTTTTTCATGTGTCTGTTGGCCATTTGGATGTCTTCTTTGGAAAAATGTCTGTTCATGTCTTCTGCCCATTTCTTGATTGGATTCTTTGTTCTTTGGGTGTTGAGTGTGATGAGTTCTTTATAGATTTTGGATACTAGTCCTTTATCTGATATGTCATTTGCAAATATCTTCTCCCATTCTGTCGGTTGTCTTTTGGTTTTGTTGACTGTTTCCTTTGCTTTGCAAAAGCTTTTTATCTTGATGAAGTCCCAATAGTTCATTTTTGCCCTTGCTTCCCTTGCCTTTGGCGATGTTTCTAGGAAGAAGTTGCTTTGGTTGAAGTCAAAGAGGTTG
>NC_058403.1:107696601-107789899 GCF_002201575.2 Neomonachus schauinslandi
TGTTTCCTTCCCCAAATTAGGGAAGTTCTCTGCTATAATTTGCTCCAATATACCTTCTGCCCCTCTCTCTCTTTCTTCTGGGATCCCAATTATTCTAATGTTGTTTCGTCTTATGGTATCTCTTATCTCTCGAATTCTGCCCTCGTGATCCAGTAGTTGTTTATCTTTTTCTCAGCTTCTTTATTTTCCATCATTTGGTCTTCTATATCACTGATTCTCTCTTCTGACTCATTTATCCTAGCAGTTAGCACCCCCATTTTTTATTGTACCTCATTAATAGCCTTTTTGATTTTGACTTGGTTAGATTTTAGTTCTTTTATTTCTCCAGAAAGGGTTTCTCTAATAACTGCCATGCTTTTTTCAAGCCCAGCTAGTATCTTTAAAATCATGATTCTGAACTCTAGGTCTGACATTGTACTAATGTCCCTATTGAGTAGGTCCCTGGCAGTCAGTACTACCTCTTATTCTTTTTGTTGAGGTGATTTTTTCCATCTTGTCATTTTGTCCAGAGGAGAATAGAAGAATGAGAGAACAAAATGCTAACAGGGTAACAACATCCCCAGAAAATATACTCTAAACAAATCAGAAAAGACCTGAAACTGGGGAAAAGAAAGGGAAAGAAAGAAAAGAGAAAAAGAAAAAAAAGAAAAAGATAAAAACAAACAAAAACAGAACAAAACAAAAACAGAATATGATCAAATATCAGGCTGATGCATAGATCAGTGCCACACACTAGATTTTGGGTGTATTTTGGTCTGTTAGAAGAAAGTGCCTCCCAAAATTTTAAAGAAAGAAAAACATATATGTACAAAAATAAGGGTTGATACGATGAAAGGATGGAATATGAGTGTAAAGATGAAAAGTATAAAAAATGTTATAAAAGGAATTGATAAGAAGTTGTTTGAAAAAAGAAAGAAGAGGATTAAAAAAGGGAGATAATGTGATCAGGCAGGAGACTAGAACAAAGCCATACACTAGAGATTTAGTGTATATTTTGATCTGTTAGAAGAAACTGTATCTCAAAATTTTAAAGAGAGAACAACTTATATATATATGCCAAAAATAAGTGTAACTACTATGAAGGGATAGAATATGACTCTCAAAATGAAAAATAAAAATGTTTTTTAAAAAAAGGGATTGGTAAGATGTTGGTTGAAAAAGGGAAAAAGAAAAATTCAAAAAAAAAAAAAAAGACAGTTTAAAAAAAATTTAACTTTGAAAGACTAAAGAATCATGGGGAAAAAGCCATGAATTCTATGTGCAGTATTCCCCTAGCGCTGGAGTTCTGCCATTCTCATTGATCGGTAAACTTGGTCTTGGCTGGCTGTTCTTGCTGATCTTCTGGGGGAGGGGCCTGTTGCCATCGTTCCCAAATGTCTCCACCAGAGGCGGAATTGCCCCACCCTTGCCTATCCGGGCTAAGCCATCTGCTCGGGTTTGCTCTCAGGAGCTTTTGTTCCCTGCAAGCTTTCCGTACAGCTTTGGAGGCAGAGAGTGAAAATGGCGGCCTCCTAATCTCTGCCCTGGAGGACCCGAGAACTCGGGGCCCACTCCTCAGTGTGCCCCCAGAGAAAAGCAGTCAGTCACTCCCATCTCCCCATTCTCCAGCCACACTCCGTGCTCACCTGGCCTGTGACCGAGTGTTTCTATCTCTGGCACCCGACTCAGTGTAGAGTCTCCAAACCCAGCAGATCCCTGCGGTGCACTCCCACACCGCTCCTCCCAGGGGAGGAAGGGGAGTCTCCCCAGATCTGCCACTTGTTGGGTCCCTGCTAGAGGAGCAGTTGCCAGACTGTGCCGCGGATCACGGTTTATGGCAACGCCAAGCTGAGAGCCCGCGCCTCGGCTCTGTGTCTGCAGCCGGCTTCCCTGCTCCTGTACCTGGGAGCTCTGCTGCACTCAGGCACCCCCAGTCTTTCTGTGACCCCGAGGGTTCTGAGACCATACTGTCCCACGAGGGTTCCACCCCCTGCTTAGCCACTGGAGCGATGTCCCTCAGCGGAGCCGACTTCTAAAAGTTCCGATTTTGTGCTCCGTGGCTCTATCACTTGCCAGAAGTGGCTGACAGAGGCCCCCTCCCCCGCTGTCTATCCTCCCAAATATCACCTCGGATTCACTTCTCCGCACATCCTACCTTCCAGAAAGTGGTCGCTTTTCTGTTCAGAGAGTTGTTGCTATTCTTTTCTTCAATCTCCTGTTGAGTTCGTAGGTGTTCAGAATGGTTTGATCCCTATCCAGCTGAATTCTGTGGTATCACATCTTTATACATTCTTCCACCAATGGACACTTATGTTTCCATATCTTGGCTATTATAGATAATGCTACAATGAACACAGGGGTGCATATATCTTTTTGAATTAGTGTTTTTGTTTTCTTTGGGTAAATACCTGGTAGTAGAATGCTGGATCATATGGTAGTTTTATTTTTAATTATTTTTTTTTTTTTTTAGGAATCTCCATACTGTTTTACCTAGTGGCTACACCAATTTATATTCCCATCAGTGCATGAGGGTCCCTTTTTATCCACATTCTTGCAAATACTTGTTTTATTTTTTAAAAGGATTTATTTGAGAGAGAGAGGGATAGACAGAGCACACAAGAAAGGATAGGGGCAGAGGGAGAGGGAGAAGCAGTCTCCTTGCTGAGCGGAAAGCCCAACGTGGGGCTTGATCCCAGGACCCTGGGATCATGACCTGAGCTGAAGGCAGACGCTTAATGGACTGAACCATCCAGGTGCCCCCAACCTTGTTATATTTTATCTTCTGCTTAATAGCCTTTCTAACATGTGTAACATAGTATCACATTGTGGTTTAATTTGCATTTCCCTGATAATTAGCAATGTTGAACATCTTTTCATGTGCCTTTTGGCCATTTTTATGTCTTCTGTGGAAAAATGTCTATTTAGGTCCTCTTTCCGTTTTTTAATTACTCTTTTTTTTTTTTTTTTTTTGCTTTTGAGTTATATGAGTTCCTTATATGTTTTGGATATTACTCCCTTATCAGACACATGATTTGCAAATATTTTCTCCCATTTAGTAGTCTGCCCCTAGCTTTTCATTTTGTTGATGGTTTTGTTTGCTCTGCAGAAGCTTTTTAGTTTGATATTGTCTAATTTATTTATTTTTGCTTTTACTGTCTTTGCTTCTGGAGTCAGGTCAAAAAATCATTGCTAGGACTCACATCAAGGAGCTTATTGCCTTTGATTTCTTCTAGGCGTTTTATGATTTTAAGTCTTACATTCAAATCTTTAATCCATTTTGAGTTAATTGTGTGTGGTGTGAGGTAGTAGTCTAGTTTCGTTCTTTTGCATGTGGCTTTCCGGTTTTCTCAGCAACATTTTTTGAGGGGATGGACTATCCTTTACCCATTATATACTATTGCCTCTTTTGTCATAAATTAATTGATCATATATACATGGGTTTATTTCTGAGATCTCTATTCTGTTCCATTGATCTATTTGTTTTTATGTCAACACCATACTGTTTTGATTACTATAGTTTTATAATATAATTTGAAATCAAGGAGTATGATGTCTCCAGCTTTGTTCTTTCTCAAGATTGCCTTGGCTATTTTGTTTTTTTGTGTGTGGTTTCATACAAATTTAGGATTATTGTATTTCTTTGAAAATTGTCATTGGAATTTTTGTAGGGATTACATTGAACCTGTAGATTGGACATTTTAGCAATATATTTTTTTTAATTCATGAGAACAGAATATCTTTACATTTATTTGTGTCTTTTTCAATTTCTTTCATTAATGTCTGATAGTTTTCAATATAGAGATCTTTTACCCACTTGGCTAAATTTATTCCTAAGTATTCTATTTTTAATGTATGGAAACACAACAGATTTTTGTGCATTGATTTTGTATCCTGCAACTTTACGGAATTTGCTAATTAGTTCTAACAGTTTTTTGATGTAGTCTTTAGGGTTATATATAATAACATGCCATCTGCGAATAGTGACAGTTTTCTTCTTTTCCAATTTGGACACCTTTTTCATGTTTTTTTTTTTTTAACTTATTTATTTATTTAGTCTAATTGCTCTGGCCAGACTTCCAATACTATGTTGAATAGAACTGTCTTGTTCTTGATCTTGGAGAGGAAGCTTTTAGCTTTTCACGACTGAGTGAAGTAGTGTAGAATCCCCTAGGTCAAAGGAAACATGTCTGAATTTTGGGTCCTCTACCTCTTTTGCTTGAAGTTATGGGCTTGTCATATATGGCCTTTATTATATTGAGGCATGTTTACTCTATACCCATTTTGTTTAGCATTTTTATCATAAACATATGTTGACTTTCATCACATGTGTTTTGTTTTTTTTTTTTTCCTGCATCTATTAAGGTGATCCTATGAGTTTTATCCTTCATTTTGTTATGGGTATATCACATCAACTAATTTGCAGATATTAAATTAAATTAATTGATCATAAATTAATAGATCATGTATACACTACTGCCCTGGTGGTTATGTGTCACAGGATCTTTGAGTTTCACACTGTTCTTGCTGCTACTGCCAATGTCATTGTCGCTGAGAAAATGCAGCTCTCTTTGCTGTTTCCTTCCAGCCTCTTTCCATATAGTCAGGAATAGCTCACCACTCCCATTAGAACTGTAAGGATGAAAACCAAAAAAGAAAAACCCAGGATTACTATCCATTCTCTCTAGGAGAAAATACTCTCATTACTCAGTAAAGTATGGTCTTTCTTACCTTAGGGCTTCAACAAGGCAGTAAGAGAACTGCAAAGCCTCCTACCTTTTGGACCTTATATTTGGCTTGTTTAACTAACAGATTTGCAGAATTTAAATCTTTAAAGATAATCTAACCCAACTCTTCTTATTTTAAAGATGAGAAATTAAAAGACCATGAATTATTTTTCTTAAACTCTATTGGGTATAAATGACATAAACTGTATACATTTAAAATGTATGATTTGATAAGTTTAAGCATTTTTATATACCCAGAAAACTATTACCAAAATCAAGAAAATGAACATATCCATCACCTCCACAATTGCCTTTTACCCCTTTGTATTTGTATTCTCTTTTTCCCATCCCTCCTTGCATGAACACTAACCATTAATATGCTTTTTGTCATTGTGAGTTAGTTAGCATTTGTCTAGAGTTTTCTATAAGTGGAATCATACTATATGAAATTTTTGGGCTGGCTTCTTTCACTTTGCATAATTATTTTTGGTTTCATCCCTGTTATTTGAGTATAAATAAGTCATTCCTTTTTGTTGCTAAATAATATTCCCTTGTGTGGATATTCTACAATTTATTTATCCACTTACTGAATGGAATATAAATTTGACCTGTTTTCAAATAAAGTTGATATGAATATTCAGGTACAAGTTTTTGAATAGACATATGCTTTCATTTCTCTTAGATAAATACCTAGAAGTGAAATGGTTAGTTCACATAGTAGGCCTATGTATGTTGAATTTTTAAAGATACTTTTAAATAGAGTGCATTGTATCATTTTTTAAAATTTTTTTATTTTATTATGTTAATCACGATACATTACATCATTAGTTTTTGATGTAGTGTTCCATGATTCATTGTTTGCATATAACACCCAGTGCTCCATTCAGTACGTGCCCTCTTTAATACCCATCACCAGGCTAACCCATCCCCCCACCCTCCTCCCCTCTAGAACATGGATAAAGAAGATGTGGCATTGTATCATTTTTAATGATATTGAAAGTACCATTTTGCATTCCCATCAGCATTTTGAGAGAGCGCCAGTCCCTCCACTTCTTTGCCAACACCTATTATCATCAGTCTTCTTGAAATTAAGCATCCCTTTTTTTTAAAGCATCCCTGATAATATAGTGATATCTTATTGTGGTTTTAATTTTTCTTTTCTTAAAAATGATGTTAACCCTGTTTTCATGTGTTTATTTACTATTCATAGATTTTATTTTTAGAAGTGTATTTTCAAATTGTTTGCCCAAATTTTCATCTGGTTGTCTTTTTATTGAGTTTTGAGAGTTCAAAATATATTCTGGGTACAAGTCTTTTATTAAATATATGACTTGCAGATATCATCTCCTAGTCTGTACATTTTCTTTTCAGTGTCTTTCAAAAAGCAGAAGTTTTGATTTTGATGAGGTCCAGTTTATCAGTGTGTTGTTTTATGTGTTGTACTTCTGGTGTTGTATCTAAGAACTCTTTGTCTAAGAACTCTTTACCAGTTCATAGCGATTATTTTACTAGGTTTTTTGCTATAGACTTTATAACTTTCAGTTTTACATTTAGGACTATGATCAGTTTTCAGTCATTTTTGTGTGCATGCTGCAAAGTTAATTCAAAGTTCTTTTTTTGGCATATGGATATCCAATTATTCCAGCGCCATTCGTTGAAAGAATTTCTCCACTGAATTGTCTATCCACCTTTGTCAAATCAGTTTTTCATACATATTCATATATATATTATATTCCATTGATCTATTTGTCTATCTTGACATCAATATCACATTGTCTTAAATACTGTAGGTTCATAATGAGTCTTAAAATTAGTGAGTCCTCCAATTTTTATTTTCAAAAATGGCTTAGCTATTCTAGGCCCTTTGGATTTCCATAGGAATTTTTGAATGATGTTGTCAGTATTTACAACAATAAAAAAAGCCTGCTGAGATTTCAACCAGAATTGCATTGAATCTATAGATGAGTTTGCAGAGAACTGACATTTTAAAAATATGGAGTTTAACAATATCTGGAACACTGTGTATGTCTCCATTTTTTTAGGTCTTGTATTTCTCTCAGCGTACACTTCCCTAAAAGAATAATTGAGTACTGGTCCAGTCTGAAGCACTTTTGAAAGCCAAGCTTTTTCTTACACATTCATTTTCAGTTAATTTTAACCTTTGGTAATCTTCACCATCCTATTCAACCTACTTAACTTTAGCTGTTCTAGTATAATCAAACTTTCTTAGAAGCTTACCCTCTATGACTAGTCGTTTCAGATAGGATTCCTTAGGTATTTACCCACACTAGCATTTTCTTGTTATTTCTCATCTCATCATGAGAAGTATTTCTCTGAGATTTTGTGGCAGGAACACTGAAAAGAAAGGAATGGTGAGAACACTCAAGTTCATAGTGTTTATGTTTAAAAGCACTTTCAGGTGATGAGTCATGCCTGGACTATAACCTCATACCTGGGGCTCTCTGGGCGTTGTCAGTGATTCTCAAGGTCAAAGCTCTCATCCCCTTCTTGGACTCTAGTAAGCATGTGAGATCTCTAGGGCTATATTAAAATTAAATTGAATTTCTAACAGTCGTTTGAACCAGAAGCCAATCTGAGCCAATACATACTCTTCTGATTCAGCAAACCCCTTCCAACTCCTCAGTTCACTATAGTAATTATGAAAACCAAAACTTAGTAGACTCTGATCTACTTTTTCTGATCAATTTGTAAACTATTTGAGGACATTTTATTTAGCCGAATTGTACAAAAGGGTCTATCTAGGAAAGCATTGCCTCTTCTCACGGGGAATTCTAGTTCTATCTCATTTCAGGATTTTATTTTTCTTTCCTATTACACCCCAGCTGGCTCTTACTTTAGAACTTTGCCACTGCTGCCTTGGAACATAAGTTTAAAGCTGGCGCTGTCATTTCACTTTGTTTGTTTCTTAATATCCTTTGTTTAACATTCTTGTCCTTGGTGTTTATCTTCTGGTTTAAAGCAAATACTATGTACTTTTTGTATGCAGAAGAATATCTTCATCATCACTACAAGTCATTTGGCTGAAAGATACTGGGAATCTACTCCCAAATATAATTTTACTTTACTGAACAGAAAATTTGGAATTTAAAAAGAATATAGTCATTTTTTGTATTGATCACTAATAGTCTTTCAGTACTTGCTATGCAGTGTGGCATTCAGGTTTTTCATATGGTTTGGTTCAATTAAACAAAAACTTAGTTTCACTGAAAAGGAGCCTAGTCTTGCAGAACTTTTCATGTTGATGGCCTGAGATGTTAGAATATTCTAGAAAATGTAAAACACTCATGCATCTTAATTAAAATAACACTAATTCATTATATGAGTAATGTTTGAAGTTCAGATCATCAGCTAACAAAATATTTTAACAAAATACTTTCATCCTGAAACATTTGGATGAAAATCTTACAGAAGATCTTGGTTTTGCTGATACTTTATGGTTTTACTTTTGTGTTACTGGAGTGTTTTTCTTATAATTGCTTCATCTAATAAAAAATTACAACAAAAGTAAGTCCCTATACCTCATATTTTACCTACACTTTTCTGCAAAATACAATTCGTAATAATAGAAACACTCAACACAGAAGTAATCTTCTGTAAATGAGTTAACTTTCATCCAAGTGGTCATTATAATTATCTTCAAATGAGAAGGAAAATCTAAGAGAGGTAAATTGATATTGAGGAGTTATTAGTACTTTTTTGTCTCATCTCTGTGTTCCATTTATTTACATGAAGAAGATAAAAGGTTTAAACCATTATTTATATCATAAGGACATCCGAGTCCAATAAAATCTTTGCACAGGGCTAGAATTTTTACAATAAGACAAAGATTACATTTTCATTGTTGAAAACTTTAGTGTGTGATGTCTTCTTTTCTATAGTATCAGTGTCATTTTGCGGCCTCAGACATCTGGAAAAACAAAATCTGGGAATTAAATAATATTAAGAAAAATATCTCACTTTGTCATGGTGAGACCATCATTTAAATAGCCAAGAAAACCACAAAGACCCCAAGATTATAAGCTTCAAGGAAACAGAGATCTTTGTTTCACACACTGATATACAGAAGCCCTCCAACAATGTCTGGCACATACTAGGTCCTCAGTATTTATTGAATGAGTAAACCTGGTAGACAGTGCAAGTTCTAATAGGAAAAGTCTGATTTCATTGCCTGTGAAGGACTATGAAAGTTGAGCTTCTGAACATAATTGGAAAAGAGAAAAAAGGAGAACTAATGAAAGAAGTAAAATGGGGAAAAAATGAGAGAAGATGAAATAGACTTGTCTGTAGAGAAAGGAAAAAGCAATGATGTTGATTAAAAGAAAATGGGTTGAGGGACATTATACCTCGGACATATCTCCCACCAATGACTGAGGCATAGAAAAGAAGACTAGTTTGTATTGGGTCAAGAAGCTTCTGATAAACCAAAGGCACTTGTGGAGCCCAATATTTATGAAGTACCTGTATGTGCCAGTTTGGGTGGAGTTTGAAGAGTAGGAAAAGGAGATTAGGAAGAAATACAATTGTGAAGTAGTAAGTCAAATCATATTGACTTCGATGGCATAAAGTGTAATTCAGGGAACTTTTCTCCAAAAAGTACAAGCAAGCAACATACTTGATCAGTTTCGGGACTGAGGCCATCCACCTTTTTGTATAGTATCCTGCTATGAATTAAAGAGTAGACCTATATCTTGAACACTGACAAGTTGAACAGGCTTAGAACTTGATTCGAAGGGCAGAATTTCTCAATTAGACAAAGGTAGATATTTAAGAAATTTGTACCAGCCTTCAAAGAGTAACAAACTGAGGAAAATGATGATAAATCTGAATAGAATGTACACATTTCTTGGTGGACTTGGGACTTGGAGGACTGGGCATTCAACAAATATTTGTTAATTGAATGATTTATAGTATTAAAATCCCTGAAGACTGTTAAAATTCTTGTTTTTTTTTTTAAATATGTTAAGCAATTTTCTACTGTATCCTAAATATTTCGACTATTGTGTTATGAGAATATGGGTCCTATTAAAATCTTTGGAAGAATATTTGTTTTGTCTTAGCAAGCAATTAACCCAGTTAGATTCAAACTGTGAGTCTCGACCTGCCTTCTGTGGACTGTGGTTCCAAAATCTAACTTTAGGTTTCAGAATCTGCAATGCTTCTGGTTGGCTTCTCATGTGTATCACGCAGGAACCAGTCTGGAACCTGGATAGTGGTTCGTACTGTAAATTAGTTCACTTGAAATCATTTGCTATGCTCATTCTAGTTAACTCCATATATATGCAGCTTAGTAATGGGCTCAGCAGTTCATATCAGATTTAAAGAATTCCTTTCCGCAACTCTCTCTTATCTGTGAATTCTCTCATTGCCTTTGGATCCCAGAGCCCCCTTTTCCTGATGCTGTAGCCTTCATAGGCTGTCATAACTCTACTGGAAATCAGAAAAGTAAAAATGGCCTTTATGGACTGTCACAGGCAGGATTGGATAGATAATGTGCAAGACCCAGTGAAAAATGAAAATGTGGAGTCCCTTGTTAAAAAATACTCAGGATTTAAAAATGGTGACAGCTGAGCATTAATCCAAGTGCGGGGCCCTTCTTAGCACAGGGTCCTGTGTAGCTTCATTGATGGCAACCTTTAGCTCTCCTGAAAATCGGAGTCTCGCTAGGGAAATGCATAAAGAAACATACCATCATGGAAGTTTGGACATTCAGTATAAACATTCTTTGTTTTGTTTTTAAAGATTTATTTATTTGAGAGAGAGAGATTGAGACAGCACATGGGGAGGAGCAGAGGGAGAGGGAGAGAAGCCCACCCAGGGCTTCATCTCACAATCCTGAGCTGAAATCAAGAGTCAGATGTTTAACCGACTGAGCCCCCCAGGAGCCCCAACACTTTTGTTTAACAATATTCATGTTGTTCAATAGCAAAAGGAAAACTTGCTTGTCTTACAATATGTATCCATATTTTTATAAATAACATTGTGGATTACACCTTTGTGAATATTCCTACTCACTAAACTTTGTAACCACAAAATCAGTATGCATGGATGGTATTTTGCAGTCATTTACAGATATGTGCAGAATGGTAAAAAACTTGAGTGGCCCGATTCACATGTTCCCAGCAGAGGTCAAAAAGGCTACTCTCTGCCTCCTTACTTCAGTTCTCATACCATAAACAAGTGTCCCTTTTGCAGTCTATTTAGTGTTACTTTCTTTCATTTTTTAATTTTTGTAAGTGATTTCATTATTAAAATGGACCTCAAGCATACTGAAGTACTGTCTAGTGTTCCTAAGCACAAAAAGACTGTAATATGCCTTATAGGGAAAATACATGTGTTAGATAAGCTTTATTCAGGCATAAGTTAGAGGGCTGTGGTTGTGAGTTCAATGTTAATGAACAGATAATATATATTAAAATGTCTTGAAACAAAAATACATATAAAATAAGGTTATGTTTTGATCAATTGTTAAAAATAGAGTGACTAGACCTTCAGGGACCTAACCCTGCATTTCCCCTAAGAACAATGGTTCATTATTGGATGTTCACAGAGACTTTATAGGTCATAACTAGAGTGAATAATAAAAATCAACTATACATGAATAGTGTAGTTACAGAATCTTAAAAAGAGTATGCATATGGTAACAAAAACATATTTCAGGAGGTCTTTTTTCCTACAAAAGGTAAAGAACTAACAGGACTCATTTTTGATTCTCTGCCACATAATTTATATACATTACATATCTTTACCTTATATTACATTTATTATCTCATTAAATCTTTATAAATTCAGTAAGATATAAGAATTATAATTCACATTTTACAGCTGAAGAAAGGGATTCATGGTATCACTTGTGTAAAACCACCACTGTTGGGGCCAAGATTTTAATTCTTGTCTCTGAATCTTGTCTCTATGATGTATATCAGGCACATGGCCATTCCACTCATTCTCTTGGACATGTCCTTGACATACCCATAGATACAAATACTATGATAATTATCTATAGTAGGTTAATGGGAAAATGGTAATGAGCAAAGAATGAGTGTGACCAGGATAAACAGGCAATCCAAGCTGGGGGCCTACCCCCATCCCATGCATAAGGAAGCTGTGAAGTCACATTTATGACTGGTTTAAAATCACTTATAAACTCACGTGAGGCTGGCTTTCCTAGCCATGGGGTCTGAGTGGCTGGGAGAGGTAGGTCAGCAGCCATTTCTCAGGGAGGGCCTGAATTACGGCTTTATGGAGCTCTGTCTGAACATGATGCTAGCCAATGACCAGAAATTTGAAGAATAGTTTTTCTTGGCATCCCACAGTTAAGTACATGACAAAGGGAAGCATAGCCTCCAGTCGAAACTTTGTTGGATATTTAGCACAGGTGATAATCGAGAAATCCTAATAAAAATCTGGTTATAAAGTAAGGCTTTGCAGGGAGACAGATAGCTAGTGACTATATGCAATGGGCAATTCAGACATTCTGTGAGCCAGGCCACTTTCAATACAAACCTAATGGTCAGAATAAATATTCACCCAACACTCAAACAGGCTTGATCAGGAATTGTATACAAAATGCACAGCAAGACTAAGCCTGTGTTCAAAGTCTTTGAAACTCATAGACGGAAAGTGCACAAATGAAAAATGATGAAATATTGCTTAAATTGGATGTGTATCAACTGTGCCTCCAAGCTAAAAAATAGAATCATGAATTTGTTTCCATAAGTATAATAGGACATCTGATAATCCTTGTTCTATCTCTCAGTGAACATATTCTAAAAAATCATTTGGTCTTGTGCCAAAAAGAAATTATAAAAATATAATGGGCCTCCTTGAGCCATGAATTATCCTGAAATTCAAGACCCATATTTTATGAGTTAAGTTAAAAACAGCATTACTAATTACCAATATTGAGTAAAGAAGGGGGAAAAAATCACATTGTGAATGATTGACCAAAGAGCATATCTCACTACTGATTCTCTCCATTGTTTTCCTGTCCATGTGACTCATGTAACATTTATAAAGCAGACCTAGGTTTTCCCCAAAAGTCTCGAAAACATTAAAGAGTGCTTTCTAAATGAAAAAATAAAATATAATGAAAATAATTATTTCCTGCTCCTCTGAGTGAAGAACAGAATTGAGTAGTTACGGTGTGCTGCTGCTTTTCTCTCTACTAAAGGTTGTTGGGGTCACACTGGACCATATCCCATATTCTAGCCTTTGACTGGAGGCCCCTCACATGCATGTTCAGTTTCCCATCCCTCCAGAATTGTTTGTAACGTGGCAACTTTTCACATGCAAAAGTAAAATTAATAAACCTATGTTATTCTTTGTTTGGGGGTGGAGGGTTAAAAACATACACAAGAGAGAGATTACAGTATGCAAATTCTCAGCTGCCAACACAGCACAGATGGGCTTCGGAACAGAGAATGATGCAGATCGGCAGGACCGGAGCAATCTGTGGGAAGTTTGGGCAGAAGATCTGATGCATGAGACAGTAAAGGGCTATTGAGTGCTCCGTGATAGATGTGCTTCTTCCCTCACCTGCATGCCCTTGAATAAAGACATTTTGATCTCCAAGGCTAACCTGAAAAACATAATTTAATATAGTTTTGAAAGAAGAGCCCTACTATACAAACAGTGGCTCACAATGTTAAAACATATCAGCCAAAATATCAAAGGGCTTTCATTTTTCACTCAATTCTTTGTCCTATGTATTTGGTGTCTCCATTTAATGAAATATTTAATTCCTTTGAAAGATATGGGCCCGCTGTGTTAAGTCTATCATTGCATATGGGAATACCACCTTTGAGAAGAGTGACACACACAGAAAATCCTGTTAACCGGTTTGGTTTGTGTTCTATCCTGCCCCATCTCTACATTTATCCCCAAATTGCAGTTCACACTTTCTTCTTTCCATTTCTTTATCTTCTTTCTGCTGCCTTTCACTCTATTGCTCATTTTCCTATGCTCACTTCACTTAGGAAGCAAGCAAGCACAAGTAGGGGGGAGTGGCAGGCAAGGGAGAAGCAGGCTCCCTGCTGAGCAAGGAGCCTGATGTGGGGCTCGATCCCAGGACCCTGGGATCATGACCTGAGCCGAAGGCAGACGCTTAACCGACTGAGACACCCAGGCGTCCCTCAGTTCACTTTTCTAACTTAGGTCTTAGCTTTTTGTTAGCTAGTGAAATCACTAACCAGCCTTTAGTTCTGAGAACCTAACTCTACAAACAGATAACAGCCAGACCATCTATAAAAATAGAACTCTGACCCCTAATCAGCAGCAATCAGTCCAGGAAACCAAACCACAATTCCTATAGCATTTGACTCCATATGGTCAAAACTTGATTAATGACTGACAGCCTCTGTAATGTTTGTCCCTGCTTCCAGTTTAGGACCAACTGGAGAAAGCCAAGTATGCTCTTCTAATCAGTCTCCTAGGACACCCTATTGTAGTTAGCTGGCCTCCAGCTTCCCCACACCAGCAGCCTCCAATCAGGGAACACCTAAAGCCTTCCCTTTCTCCCCCTGGAAAGCTTTCCCACTTCTCTGCCTGCCTTTGCATCTCTACCAAAATGCAAGTGAAAATGGCTGACCCTTTGGCTATTGCAAGACTGAATAAATAGCCTTTGCTTTTCTCATTTGGGTGGATTTCATTTATTTCCACGGTTCTTTCATTCTGTGAACTTAACAACTGCAGAATTTTTTTGAATAAACACCATGGCATTGGCTTTTCCGGAGTCATCAGCTCTCCAGGTCCGCCTTCAATTCCCCACTGGACCCAGATGCAGACTGTCCTTTAGGTGGCTTTAGAGAGGGATGGGCCTGTTTTTTTTTTTTTTCCACCTATATGTTTTTATTTGACTGAAAGATGATGAAATATTATTTAAACTGGAAGTACATCAATTGTGACTCCAAAGTGAAGAAATAAAATCATAAATTTGTTTCCCTAAGTATACTAGGACATCTAATAATCCTGGTTATACTTATTGATGAACATATTCTGAAAAGTCATTTGGACTTGTGCCAAATAGAAACTATAAAAATATAATGGGCATTTTGTCTAAAACTGTTATGTAAAGCCTTGGAGTTTTCCAGTTCAGTGCTTTCCATTCTATTCACGTTTTTGTTGAAATAAAATGTAAAAAAATAAATAAAATAACCTTGTACATGCATATTAGAACTTCTAACAGGTAAGGGTTTCCATGGATACTTTTATGCAGCCAGAGAGTTGTGTGTGGAGAAAGGCATTCATTTCTAGTTCTAAGAGAATCTGTTCTGATAAAGAACTCCTGCCAATCATTTCATATGTCTTGACTTTCTAAAAGAATAAAAATAATATATATCATGTGTGTTATGTTGTAAGTTATGAGATAGTTTTATCTCAATAACCTTTTCAGTCATCTGGCCTGTTCTAGAATGTCTTGGAATTTTGTAGAAGCTTGAAAAATCTGTGAAGGTTTTGGAAGCAAATTTTAAATAGTTTAGAGTATTGCTTTCTAGATCTGTAAAATGCCTTTTCCTCCTCCTTTTTCTTTTTGGCATTTAAGCAATTTAAATTCCATAATTATCAATGCTAGAACAAAGGTTTTTCTTTCACTTAAAATAGATTTTGGAGTTGTTTATTTTCAAGAGTCTTTGAATTTTTTTGAGAAATGTGTCAAAAAAAACGCAGGATTTCAGAACATGGGATTGCTAGCTTAAATTTTAAGCCATATAATTTTATGAGGAGCTGGATGAGGTTCTGTGACATTTTAATGAGTGACACTATTCTAAACAACATGTTTTAAATACACCATTGTTTTACACTGACATGTGCCTAAGCAATTGTAAATTGTGGGCATGGCACCTACCATTGTTTTTAAATAATCTGAAAAATAATTTGATTTTATTCTGATTTAAGAGCTGACTCTCAGATATCTTCTATTTTTACTAGTTAACGTGAGCTCTGGATTGCCCCAAAATATAAATCATGGCCAAAATGGTAAAAGGAAGAGGCAATCGAAATATCACTCAGCTCCAGAGGCATCTGGGTGGCTCAGTTGTTGGGCGTCTGCCTTCAGCTCAGGTCATGATCCCGGGGTCCTGGGATGGAGCCCTGCATCAGGCTCCCTGCTCCGCGAGAAGCCTGCTTCTCCCTCTCCCACTCCCCCTGCTTGTGTTCCCTCTCTCACTGTTTCTCTCTGTCAAAAAATAAAAATAAAATCTTTAAAAAAAAATCAGCTTCCAAATTGCCCAAATAATACATTTTTACAACAAAATTTTCGTGATTTATGTTTTGAAGACCCCAGTTACAGAAGCTTTTTCATTGAAAGCAATATTGCTGTGGCACATTACACTATTATAACTTGAGATGAATGGCTGTCAAAAATGTAAGTTAAATAATATGAGAGGAAATAGAAGTGCAAACTATATTTAGCACTAACATTGGGCTTGGCCTTGGCTTAATCAAGATGACATCTTAATGATTACCAGGGATATTTTTGTTAGGAGATGATTCCTTAGAATATAATTCATTATAGTATTGTGCACTGTTAGAAAGGGGCAGGCTTTCAAAACCTACTTTAAATAATTGGTATTTTATGATATGTGTCCACTATGCTATTAAGACTACACACAGATTATTGCAGTATTTATGTTCAGCATTGATTATGTAAGCTTCTAGCTTGAGGTATCATAAATTTGTTTTTCTGATCATTTTTATCAATAATATAAAATATCCTAGTTCTGTATCTTCTTCCTCTGTTACATCATTGGAAATTGGCATTTTCTAAAGGTAATTATGAATTATCTTCTTGAATTTATGCTCTGTCTTAAGAACTTGTCTAGTAGCTTTAACTGCAATCTGTTCACCTCAAAAATCTACATAACCTCCCCCCACCCCACCCCCCGACTTCTAAACCACCATTTTCTACCCAGGCTTTTTCCCCGAGTTTCAGATGAAAGTATTAACTGCTTACTTGAGAGTTCTGTCTGTATATGCATCTTGAACCAAATATGTTTCGCATCAAATTCAGCAGCTTCCCTCGAAATCTATTTTTCCTCCCATGGATGGACCTGAGCACAATGCTGGCTTATGGTTTCTACTTCACTGCTTACTTCTTGTGCTGAAGTCCTGTGAGCTTTGTGTTCCAAGGTCCTCTCAAACCTGTCCTTTTTTTCCAGTCCCATTACCACCGCTTTAATCCGAACACTCATTGTCTTTTCACTGAATTGAGTATCTCCTGATGGATTTCCTAGACTTCAGGTCTGCCTTCCAGAATGCATTCGTGGCAACAAAAATAATCCTTTTACAGCACAAGTCTAATCAAGCCAGGTTTTTTCCCCCTTAAAATTGCTAACTTTGACAAAGATCAAATTCCTTAAAATATTATATGGAGTTTGTTATGGCCTGGCCATAGTGATGCTAGCCTTTGAAATTTAATCTCCAGAAACTTCCTTCTCCACATAAAATTCTCCCTGGCCTGCTATGCTCCATTACACTTCCTTCCTTCATGCTTCAAAACTTTAGCTCTTTCTATTCCTTTTACCTAGAATATCCTTTCAACCTACCTCACCCTCGCACTTTCCCCCAATATTCACCCATCAAACTCCCCCTAATCATTCAGACGCAATGTTAGCAAAACCTCTTCTGTGAAGAACACCGGATCTACTGCATTTCCTCCCATACTCCCAACAGAGTAAGAGATCCTGTACTCTGCACTTCAGTTATCTGTCATGCATTCCTCCAGTGCAGCAGGTGTTCTGTTGGACTACAAGTATTTTGGGTTATGTCTGTTTCTCCACACCAAGCTCAGATCATTTTAATGAGTTGACCCTGGAGTCAAGGTCATGAGACTTGAGCATGAGGACACGTTTTGTCAATCCTTTGGTGGAAAAATTACAAGCTGCCAGTTTTAAGCTTTAAAATGAGGGACCTGGATCAGATGATACCTAAATCCCTCCCCACCTTAATATTTTACAATTCTTGGGTTTCCAAAGAGCATCCAGGATATGTATGTGTAATAGCATATTTTTTTAAAGATTTTATTTATTTATTTGACAGAGAGAGAGCACAAGTAGGTAGGGTGGTAGACAGAGGGAGAAGGAGAAGCAGGCTTCCTGCTGAGCAGGGAGCCCGATGTGGGGCTCGATCCCAGGACCTTGGGATCATGACCTGAGCCGAAGGCAGACGCTTAACGACTGAGCCACCCAGGCACCCTTGTGATAGCATATTTTTAACATATTTTTAGAACACCAACTCTATGCCTGGAACTGTGCCAGACTTTGAAAGATAGTCTACATTTGTCTTCGTGGTTTATAAGAAGTAGGCCTACTTAGAGCTACCTTTTATAGATTTAAATTACAGAATAGTAAAATGTAGGAGAAAAATAATAAACTATAAGAAATACATGTTTTAATAATTGAAAATGTAACAAACTGTTTCATATGGTGTAAGTCAAAAAGTCAAGATATTTGCTCAGATGCTTTCATCAACTAGGAAAATGTTTGCAGAAATCCATGAGTTTTAATAGAGCAAGTCTGTTATTTGTCATGACAAGATGCCTAAAGAAATCTAAACAATTAACTTAAGTACTATGTAAAAGCCTGTCTTTTTAGATTTTTATGAAGATATGCATGTGTGTGTGGTGTAGGTAAGTCTCATATTTCAAATCTATACAATTCACTCATTTAGTTTGCTTTGGTAAATAATACATTTATTTAACAAGCACATTTTACCTCTACTTTTTGCACAGTATTATGTTGACACTATGGTTATAAAGGGTCACATGAGGCTCTCAAATCCAAACTCAGCAAAAAGGAGGTGCAGGTCCATGAAGGATCTCTCCCCACTCCTGTTCCTAGTTTTTCCAAGAACCAGGGAAAAACCAGCAGTGATAATATTTAACACGTCCAAGTATTTTAACCTAATATCAATTCAATAACTTGAGGATCAATTTTTTCACAATGACTTCTTTAGGACTTCTTAGCTCCAGTAGTTAGTAATCTTTCATTTTGCACATCCTTAGTTTGTTGTGCATATCTTTAGTGGAGCATCTATCCAATGGGTAGGTATCATTATTTTCCTTGTTTTATAGAAGAGAAAACCAGGAGACAGAAATAGTAAATAAGTTGAGTAAGCTAACACAGCTGGGATGTGGTACCACTGGAATTTAGGCCCAGGGAATTGAACACCCAAGTCAGTGCTTCTAAATACCACGTAGTTTTTATCCTGGGGGAATTAGACCAAAGAAATATAAAAGGACACATTCAGCTTTGAGAGTGAGTTAGAGTCTATAAAGAGATGAAAGGTTTGTCTTGAAGATGTTGAGATTTATGGGCCAATTAGATGAATGCAATTGAGCCTCATGTCTTTTCATTACCAACCCATGAAACTGCTCCTCGTTTCTGAGCTAAAGTGCCTGCTACTGGCATCTGAGATCCTGAAAATGGATCAAGTCCCTCTGCTGGGATTCATTTCAGCACAGGAATGGATCCTCCTCTTGTGGTGAATGTGAATACTCTTAACAAACCCTGGTGAGTTGCCCTGGGGGAGAACACAATCTAGCAGAGAAAACCAAGAGAATGTGTATGAAAGTTTAACCATAACGTAGATTTAAATACCAATGCAGTTAAGAACCAGTGAGTGCCACCATAGACAATAGGCAATGCATTGTCTACTATGTAGAGAGGGAGAAATCTCTTTGTAGTTTTGCAGTCTTGAAGGAAGTAGAGCCATGGGCGCAGCCTTGAAAGTTTGGTGAATTTCACTAATTTCAGAGCAGAGAGGGAACATTCCTGGTGAAAGTAACAATAACAATAACAGTAGGGGATGGTAATACTCCACATATATCAATGGATAGATTATCTGAACAGGAGATGGCTTTGACACATTGGAACAGATGGATCTAACAGATATATTCAGAACATTCCATCCTAAAACTGCAGAATACACATTTTTTTCAGGTGCACGTGGAACATTCTCCAGAATAGATCGCAATGATCAAAATGATTGAAGTCATACCTTGCATCTTTTCTGACCACAACGCTATGAAACTAGAAATCAACCATAAGATATATGTGGAAGGAATACAAACACATGGAGACTAAATAACATGCTACTAAACAACGAATAAACATAATCAGGAATGAAAGAGGAGAAATAACAACCAACACCACAGAAATGCAAAGGATTATAAGAGAACATTATGAAAAATTATATGCCAACAAACTGGACAACCTAGAAGAAATGGATAAATTCCTAGAAACATATAACCTCCCAAAACTGAACCAGGAAGAAATAGAAAATTTGAACAGACCTATTATCAGTAATAAAATTGAATCAGTAATAAAAAAAACTCCCAACAACAAAAGTCCAGGCAGCTTCACAGGTAAATTCTACCAAACATTTAAAGATCCAAATTTATTCTATGAAGCTGGCACTACTCACACCAAAACCAGGTAAAGACTACAAAAACAAACAAACAAACAAAAAGACCCCCACGGAACTACAGTACCTCTGATAAACATAGATGCAAAAATCCTCAACAAAATATTAGCAAGCCAAATTCAACAATACATTAAAAAAATCATTCACCAAGATCAAGTGGGATTTATTCCTGGGATGCAAAGGTGGTTCAATATTCACAAATCAATCAACATTATACATCACATCAACAAGATAAAAAAATACGATTTCAATAGATGCAGAAAAAAGCATTTGACAAAGTCCAATGTCCATTCATGATAAAAGCCTTCAACAAAATGGGTTTAGAAGGAACACACCTCGACATAAGAAAGGCCATATATGAAAAACCCACAGCTGACATCCTACTCAATGGGGAGAGACTGAAGGCGTTTCCACTAAGATTAGGAACAAGACGAAGATGTCCACCCTCACCACTTTTCTTCAACATAGTTCTAACCACAGCAATCAAGACAAAAAAAAAAAAAAAAAAGGCATCCAAACTGGTAAAGAAGAAATAAAACTTTCTTTATGTTTGTTATTAGAAACTTTATGTATTTTGGTGCTTCCATGATGGGTACATAAATATTTACAATTGTTATATCTTCTTGTTGGTTTGCCCCCTTAATGATTACATAGAGTCCTTCTTTGTCTCATATTATAGTCTTTGTTTTAAAGTTTATTTTGTCTGATATAAGTATTTCTATCCCAGCTTTCTTTTAACTTCTATTAGCATGATAAATGTCTTTTCATCCCTTCACATTCAATCTGCAGGTATCTTTAGGTCTAAAGTGGGTCTCTTGTAGGCAGCATATAAATGGGTCTTGCTTTTTTATTCATTCCATCCTCTTATTTTTTTTATTAAAGTATTTAGTCCACTTACATTCAAAGTAATTGTTGATAGGTATGTACTTATTGTCATTTTGTTACTTGTTTTATTTTGGTTTTGTAGTTCTTCTCTGTTCATTTCTTCTCTTACTCTCTTCCTCACTGCTTGCTTTCATTAGTGATATACTTGGATTCCTTTCTCTTTATTCTTTGCATATCTGTTACTGGTTTTTGATTTGTGCTTACCATTGGTTTATTTATAACATCTTCTGCATGTAGCAGTCTGTATTAAGTTGATAGTCACTCAAGTTTGAATGCATTCTAAACGCACTAAATTTTTATTCCTCTCTCCCCCATCTTTTAGGTATATTGTGTCATACTTTACAAGCTTTTGTGAATTCCTTGACTGATTTTTTTTTTATTAGTTTCAGAGGTAGAATTTAGTGATTCATCAGTTGAATGTAACACCCAATGCTCATTACATCAAGTACCCTCCTTAATGCCCATCACTCAATTATCCCTTCCCCCCATCCACCACCCCTCCAGCCACCCTCAGTTTGTTTCCTAGAGTTCAGCATCTCTTATGGTTTGCCTCCCTCTCAATTTTCATCTTATTTTACTTTTCCTTCCCTTCCCCTGTGTTCTTCTGTCTTGTTCTTAAATTCCACATATGAGTAAAATCATATGGTATTTGTCTTTCTCTGACTCATTTTGCTTAGCATATTATCCTCTAGTTTCATCCATATCATTGCAGTTGGCAAGATTTCATTCTTTTTGATGGCTGAGTAATATTCCATATATATATATATATATATATATATATATATATATATATAATATCCTTTGGACGAATACCTAGTAGTGAAATTGCTGGGTCATAGGGTAATTCTATTTTTAACTCGTTGAGGAACCTCCATACTGCTTTCCAGAGTGGCTGCACCAAGTTTTCATTCCCACCAACAGTGTAAGAGGGTTCCCCTTTTTCTGCATCCTTACCAACATCTGTTGTTTCCTGACTTGTTCATTTTAGCCAGTCTGACTGGTGTGATGTGGTATCTCACTGTGGTTTTGATTTGTATTTCCCTGATACTAAGTGATGTTGAACATTTTTTAATGTGTCTTAGCCATTTTTATGTGTTGATTGGAGAAATTTCTGTTAATGTCTTCTCCCAATTTCTTGGCTGGATTTTTTTTGTTTTTTGGGTGTTGAGTTTGGCAAGTTCTTTATAGATTTTGGATACTAGCCCTTTATCTGATAAGACATTTGCAAATACCTTCTCCATTCTGTAGGTTGCCTTTTAGCTTTGTTGACTGTTTCCTTTGCTCTGCAAAAGCTTCTTATCTTAATGAAGTCCCAATAGTCCATTTTTGCTTTTGTTTCTCTTACCTTTGGAGACATGTCTAGCAAGAAGTTGTTGCAGCTGAGGTCAGAGAGGTTGCTGCCTGTGTTCTCCTCTAGGATTTTGATGGATTTCTGCCTCACACATGCAAAGTTTCTACTAAAAAATTTAGCTGATAGCCTTATGGGGTTTCCTTTGTATGTGACTTTTCTTTTGCTGTTTTTCAAATTCTCTCTTTATCACTAATATTTTGCCATTTTATTTCTTTTTTAAAGATCTTATTTATTTATCTGACAGAGACAGAGACAGCGAGAGCAGGAACACAAGCAGGGGAGTGGGAGAGGGAGAAGCAGGCTTCCCGCTAAGCAGGGAGCCTGATGTGGGACTCGATCCCAAGACTCTGGGGATCATGACCTGAGCCGAAGGCAGCCGCTTAACGACTGAGCCACCCAGGCGCCCTTTTTTGCCATTTTAATTACTATGTGTCTCAGTGTGGACTTCTCTGGGTTGATTTTGTTGAGAGCTTTCTGTGCCAGTTGAGTCTGGATTTCTGTTTCCTTCCCCAGATTCAGGAAATTTTCAGTTATTCCTTAAATAAATTTCCTACCCACTTTCTTTCTCTTCTCCTTCTGGTATCCTTATAATGTGAATGTTATTATGTTTGATGGTGTTGCTGAATTCACTTAAACTATTCTCATTTTTTATTATTCTTTTTTCTTTCTCCTATTTAGTTTCATTGGTTTCCATTACTCTGTTTATTCTCTCCAATGTATTTTTAATTTCAGTTATTGAGTTCTTCATCTCTGGTTCTCTTTCATGTTTTCTATCTCTTTATTGAGGATATCACTGAAATCCTCCTCTCTGTTCTCAAGTCAGTGAGTAGCTTTATGACCATTACTTTAATACATTTTTTTTTAAAGATTTTATTTATTTATTTGACAGAGACACAGCGAGAGAGGGAACACAAGCAGGGGGAGTGGGAGATGGGAAGCAGGCTTCCCACAGAGCAGGGAGCCCGATATGGGGCTCGATCCCAGGACCCTGAGATCATGACCTGAGCTGAAGGCAGACGCTTAATGACTGAGCCACCCAGGTGCCCCATGACCATTACTTTAAATTCTTTATCAGGCATATTACTTATCTCCATTTTGTTTAGTCTCTTGCTATAATTTTGTCCTATTCTTTCATTTGGAATATATTCCTCTGTCTCCTCATGTTGTCTAACTCTCTGTGTCTGTTTCTATGTGTTAGGAAAGTCGACTACATCTCCTGCTCCTGAAAGTAGCAGATTTATGAAGAAGAAGTCCTGTAGTGCCCTGCAGTGCAGTGTCCCTGGTGCTTCAGGGCTGTCTCCTATGTGTGTTGCATGTACCCTACCATCACGGCTGAGCCACTTTTGCCTTCAGTCCAGTCATCTGCAATGGTTCTCTTTGCCTATTATGGACAGGGTTTGGTATTTTGTGTTAATGGGCCAGTCTGGGGCTGCCTTGGGCTAGAGTTGGGTCAGATCAGGTGTTTACCAGAGCTGCAGTCATACGAAACCTCAGGACACTCTCCCTGTGTTGCCCCCTGAGAAACTTTTGTTGATGGGTAGGACCTGCAGTCAGACCAGTTGTCTGCCCCCAGCCCACTTCTGGGGCTACAGTGGGACCTGGGTGTAGTTATCTTCCCCTCCACTTGGGGCAGGAGTCACTTTGGAGGGTTGCTGGCCCCTGTTGGTGCTGCTTGCACACTGCTACACTAGTCAGGGCTACCTTGGATAGATTCCTGGTGAGGTTGTTTTGAATGGAGTGGATCTGCAGAAGAATGTGGTGGCAGGGCCTTAGTGTTAACAGGATGTGCACTGGTCTGCTGTGAGAGGGGACCTGTAGTCACTTTGGAGAACTGGTGAGGGTAGGTTGGAGGGGATTGGTCCATAGACAAGCAGGTATACTGTTAGCAAGCTAGGTGGAGAATATTCACACTGAGTTGGTTCCCACAGGTATCTGTGTATCTATGCTACAGGCAGGAAGGGAAATGGTGCCTACCACCTCTTTTGCTCTTGCAGAAGTCTCCTAAAGATCCCTGCCCCTCCAGCACATGCTCTGAGATTAGTAAAGGAATTTCCTTCCTGTAAACCTCAGACATTTTTCAAAATGCTGCTTCTAGGCTGTGTCTCAGTGGGGCTGTTTGTTATGCTGTCTCTTTAAGGGCAGAGACTCAGTTTCCTATCACCCTCTGGCTCTCCCAGACCCAAGCCTACTGATTTTTAAACTTCCAGGTGTTAAGCCCCACTGATTATAACTACTCACAGTGTTAAGCCCCTCTGGTTTTCAAAGCCAAATGTTATAGGGATTTTCTTCCCAGTGTGGGTCTCTTATGTCTGAGGTGTCTGGTGTAGGGTCTGCTCCTTTCCCTTCTCTGTGCCTGTGGTGTCCCTCCCTTCCACAGATAGTCCTACAGGTCTTTTTGTCTCCTGACTCCTCTACCCTTCCTACCCTTTCTGATGTGGCCTTTTTTCTATATTTAGCTGTGGAGAGTCTGTTCTGTTAGTCTTTGGGTCATTCTGGTGGTTATTTACACTGATATGAGTGTTAGCTAGATGTATCCATGGGACAAAGTGAGCTTAGGATCCTTTTCTTCCGCCATCTTCTTCAGAAGTCACTGCCACACATTTTTAAAAGGTATTTTGCACATTGAAACAAATTCAAACCATGGAAGAAAAGACAGAATTTTTAAAATCACTCTGAATTCTACCACCAAAAAAAATTGCCATTATACACATCTTATATATGCTATCCTTCTTTGCTTAGACTGATTGATTGATTTATCTATTTACTTATTTATAATTTGTAGCAAGGTTGTGAGGTACCATGCCATTATTTTTCCTTTCCTCATACTTGGAGAGCTGTGTCCAGACATTTTATTTGTCTGATCCTGTGCATCAGTAACTTAGGTAACTTCTCACTATTCTCATTCATTCTCTGTCTGTCTGTCTGTCTGTCTCTATGTATCTGTCTCTCTCTGCCCCCCTCTTTCTCACCTTTCCTCTGAGGAACAGTGTGAGGATCTGAATGTGTTCATTTCTGTATTCGGTAGACTTTACCAGGGGGAAGGAGGCAGGGAAAAGGGGCTAAGGTGGAAGGACACCTGGGTTCTAATATCTCTGTTTTGAGATTTGGTTCAATGTCCTAGACCAGGGTTTGCACCCTAGACCAGGTAATGTCCCCATTCCCATAGTGGGTGGGGTGGGAGGGGAGAGTGCTCTTATACTTTAGATCATTTTTCAGATTTGGAGTGTAGCTGTGGGTATTGTATTTCTGAGAGCATCAAGTTTCTTTTTCATTTTCCCTGTAATTTCTAGTAGCAATTTCTACCATGATTCTAAATATATATATTTATATGTGTGTGTGTATATACACACATATATGTGTGTGTGTGTGTGTGTGTATTATAGTTTGCTTTTCTGCATATCTGGTGATATTTTGAGTATATCAGGATTTAGTCAATGCACGTTAATCCACAATCCAAACTGACTTCTGGATTTGGGGGCAATTTGAAACTCACTTGGCTGCCTTTCCTCTCCCAAACCCTCCACTTCCCTCCTGAATCTTATGTTTATTTCCTTGATTATGTTATTGGAGTTTATACGGTTACATTATACTTCTGTCTTGTTTTATTGTTGTTAGAGAAATCTACATATGTTGTTAGAGGTGTGTGTGTGTGTATTATATATATAATATACTCATTTTGTTAGGTATTGAGGAAGAGAAGTTTATGTAATTTAAATCAGAAGTCTAGAATCTGGTAATAACAGATATCCCTGGAAGTATCAGGAATCTCTTCCAACAATTCCATTTATCCAGCTTATTTCTTTTTATGTGCTCTTCTTCTTAACATCAAAAAAGAACAGTAATTCCTCACTTGAGCCACATTTATAATTGGGAAAAGCCTCAGCTAAAGCCCCGATTAGATTCTTAAATCTTCTGACATTTTACGCAATGAAGGGTTTTTCTTCCTTTCTCAAGACTATCTTAGGAAAGACACTAATCTCTCCTAGGATTTTTGAACTAAATCACATTTTTCTGGGGCACACTTTAGAACAAATTGCCCTAATAAAGGTCATGACAGAGTCTCAAGATATAATAAATAGCTGGTTCTGTTACATACTCTAACCACTACATTTAAGGAAATTTAATGTCACTTATTTTTAAAATAATAATAATAATAGGCATAATACAATGATCTAGAATTATCTGAGATAATTTTTAAAAATCATTTTATCCCATGTTGCAGAGCAATTGGAAAAGAATATACTTTATAAGTGAAAAATTTAGAGGATAGTTAATAGTAATTCAAAGGAGCTAAGACAAGCCAAAGATAACTACCAGGTAATTAAGTAAGGATATAGTTATTAATGCCTTTAAATGTAAAAATTAGATATTAGAAACAACCTAAATATTCAACAGTAGTGAAATATTTAAATAAATTTAGAAATGTCCAATTAATGGAATATTATACAGTCATTAATATTTAGGTCTTTAAAGAAGGTTGATTTATATAGTGAAAAACTCACAACATAATGTTAGGTGAAATAAGAGATACAACTATATATATGGGATAACTTCAGTTATGCAAAAATAATCTAGATATCTGCTTGAAAAAGAGGGAATTATATTAACATTTTAGGAGAGTTTATTTCTAGATTATGGACTTCTGGGGTGATTTCTATTTACTGAGCACATACGACTCTTAAAAATATTTTTATGTCAACTAAAAATGAAGCAGTAATAAAAGAGTCATATTTATCAGAATAAAGAGACTCAGAAAAAGATTAAGATGCACTTCCAATGCAAAAACTACATTTTGCCAGGAGACCAAGGCTATGAAAAAAAGAACGGAGCCTTTAAGTCCTAGGCATCTCTCTAGATGAAATAAAGATTTTCCTATAACTAGAATGGAACACTAAGGTTTAATTAAAAAGTAATTCAAAATGATTGAGTACTAGTGAATGAAGTTTAAAGTGTCATAAAATTTTATATTTAAGACTTCAGAGGTCAGTGAATCCACACTCTTGAGAGGTTCCCAAATCCTTTTTTTCAGTACATTTGTTAAATGGTCATCCAGTTTCTCTGTTTCATATACCAGGTTTGAATACCTCTAGTTGACATGTAGCTCATCATGTTTAGAGATGGTCTGCTATATCCCTTCACAATTCTAGGCATTAGAAAGTTCTCTCCTATGTGGAGTTGGAATTGAATTGGTCATCCCTGTAACTCCCACGTGTCCATTCTTGAAGAGTACCAAGAACAGGTGAGAAGGAATTTTTAATCAGTAAAAATATTGATATATTTTCATAGATAAGGAAGGAGAGAAAATTGGAAGGGTGTATACTCATGAAGTCAATTTCTTCTTTACAACAGTGTTTCTAATACTTCATGCCCCTTTTTAATCCTCTCTTATTCACCCCAGAATGATTATCTTCAGTTTCATAAGCCAGCTCTTTCTATGACATGGTTTCCAACCCGTACCAGTCCAGGGAGTACTTCTTTAGAAGCTGTGAAGTTCTATTGACCAATTGGTTAATCTGGGAAGTGTGTTTCCCATCACCCCCTTCCCAGTACAGTTACCAGTTAGAGCAGTTGAAGGAGGAACTTGCATAAGATTCAGAGAGCAGGGGGAAGGTAGTGGTCATTAATTCTGAAGGTCTTAGCAGGAAAATGCAGTGAGGGATAGATGTAGAAGTACTTAGAGGGTTTCAGTTTGTCCTCATTCTCCTCTACTCCATGTCTAGGTCTTTTCCCTGACTGCTGACCTTGCTGTCCAAGAGCAGTCCCCAGCCCACTCCTAGTCATGTAGGGGAAAACACACTCAGGTAGTAATAACATAGAGGCAACAAACAATGTTGCCCCATAAAAGTATAATGTGAACCACATATACAATTTTAAATATTCTAGTAACCACATTTTTAAAAAAGAATAAAATGAAACAGGTCAAATCGAGTTTAATAATATATTTTGTATAACCCAATGTTACTAAAATTTATCATTTCAAAACATAAACAATATAAAAAATGATTAATGAAACAACAAGGAAGCCAGTGTGGTTAAAACACAGTGAGTGAAGTGGAAGGTGTAGTATGGGATGAGTTAAGTCTCTATTCAGATATCTTTCCCATTTACTAAGGTGACATTTTATGTTTTTACACTCTTCAAACTTGTACTTTTTTTTTTCCACTTCTATCCAGGAGAAAAAAAAATACTACTTTTTAGAAAACAAAATATATACTCCAGGTAATTATTCAAATTTCCTCCTCCAGATAGAACATGGTATATATTAACACTCATCCTCATCTTCCAGGTCATCTCTCCTTCTCACTGATTGTTTTTTTCTTCAGCAAATATGCTTAACTCTTCCCTCACCCTAAAGCACCTTCTTCTGTCCCTCATCCATTGATCTTAAGGTAGTATACCTGTCTTTGTCCTTCCTTTATTGCAGGTTTCATTAGGGTTTCATAACTGCTATAATCTCATCCTTCCACTGAACCTATTCTTTCCAAGGTCATCTGTGATCCACAAATCTTAAATTCAGCTATTTATTTCACATCTTTATCCTGTTTATCATATCTGTAGCACTTAATGCTGTTGACCATAGTCTCTTTCTTGAATCTCTCAAATCTTCAATACTGGTCCTAATTCCTCTGATCAATTCTAGATCTTCTTGATTGACTTAGCTTCCTTCACAATCATTTACACATGTTAGCTTGAGTCCTTCCCACATTCTTCTTCTCATGCTCATTCCTCTACTTGAGTGATAAATTCAGCCATAAATTCAATTTTCACTTACTGTAGCTGCCATGAAAATGTACTCCAGGGCGCCTGGGTGGCTCAGTTGGTTAAGCGACTGCCTTCGGCTCAGGTCATGATCCTGGAGTCCTGGGATCGAGTCCCGCATCGGGCTCCCTGCTCGGCAGGGAGTCTGCTTCTCCCTCTCCCACTCCCCGTTTGTGTTCCCTCTCTCGCTGTGTCTTTCTCTGTCAAATAAATAAATAAAATCTTTAAAAAAAAAAAAAAAGAAAGAAAGAAAATGTACTCCAATCTCCTGCTACAGGGAACTGAGTTGACTAACAACCCCACTGCTGCCCTTATGGGTCAACTATCACATCTACACTATGGCCGTGCTTTCCCTGGGCTGCTCCCCACTAATGATGGAGTGAGGTGGGATTCTAGTGCAGGGCCATCCCTGTAGCACACAGGACTTCTCTAATAAGTGACTTTGGCTCGAGGACTGCCTTTGGCCTGGAGAAAACTTTCTTAGGACTGCTGTAGTCTGATTCTTCCCTCCCAAATCTTCTTCCCCCTTTCCTTAATCACAGGTGTCAGACCTGCTTTGTGGTCTGAAGGATCTCCCTGCCTTTCTCCTCTTTCTCCTTCACGAGTATTTCCCCTAATAATTCTCTTGCATACTTGATCCTATCTTGGCAGCTACTTCTCAGAGGATTAGATTTAACAAATCTACACACCAAGAGCCAATCTCTAAGTCCTCTCAAATTCAACATATCTCATAGTAGATTCCTTATCTTGCCATTACACCCATAACCCTTTCTAGCAAGACCTGCCTTGTGTAATAACACCATCATCCACCCAACTTCTCTCTCCTGCTCATCATCCACATCTTCCATGGCCTTAGCTCAGGAATTATTAAACTATTTCAGACTTGTGCTATGTCAGTTATGGACAACTGGCTTTTAGTCTTGCTCCTCTCCCATTCTGTCTTCAGAAAAGGCTCTCCACAAACTGGTCCCCCATATCTTTGCCTGTTTTAGCACTGTAACTCCTCTCATTTACCCATCACTATAAATTTCCTTGCACTCACCAAATAAATATCCCATACTTGCTCATGGCTATGAGTCTTTGTAGTTGCCAGTTTACCATCTCCTACTGTCTCTGTTGCTTCAATGTCTATACATTTTTCAAGATGCAACTCAAATGTTATTTACTCAGTGAGTCCCCATCCTCAAACCAGCTACCACCACAAAGATAGCAAATCTTTCTTCTTTATTATCTTAGTTTACTCTACAGACTCCATTTACAGCATTCCTTATATTTTGCTACACTTATATGTGTAATCTGTCTCTGCCACTATATTCTGAGACTTTGAAGGAATGGACCATATATGATTAGTTTATATGTGTCCAAATCTTTGAATGGTGCCTCCATCATAGTAGATAATCAATAAATACTATGGAATTAACTGAAGCAACAAAGAAATTAAAGTTATAATGCTTGGACTTTTCTTGGGAAATGTATGCTAACTCCTAATGATTATTACGGTGTTTCTTAAATGCTTGAAAATAATCTGCTTAGCAGCTTTTGCCCCCTCCGTTAAATCAGGAAGATGTCAAAGTTTGAGACAACTACTCAAAACTTGAAACAAAACTCAGGGCTAAAAGAATCATTTTCTTAATTAAGGAAGAGCAATGCTAGATACAGCCTCATTTGACAAAATAAACCACTGATGTTATGGAGGTTTGAGGGGAAAAATTTGTTTTGAGACATGTTTGCTACAAAGGCAAGACGATGGTGATGTCGGTCTTAGAAACATATTTTATATTGGACATAAAAGTGCATTTTGTGTTGGTTACAGAGGCAGAATGGGTTGATGGCAGCCTTAGAAGTGTGTTCAAAGGAATGAGTCTGCCACCAATTGGCTGACTTTCAAGGCATGAGGCTATCACTGACTGGTTGACTTTTATAAGTATATTCACTGAAGCAGCTGTCATTGATTGATTAAAGGAAATTTAAAATCAGTTTTGGTGATTTCTTAGAACCATGGATATGGAACAGTCAGTGATTGATTAGACAGAAATAAAACCATTTCAGGTGGACGTTTTTGTGATGGTTATAGAACAACCAGGTTTTTACTAAGAGTATGAGGGCTTTTTGTTACCCTCAAGTATTATCTCTTACACTCTGATTTCTTACCTACATCTATGAACTTTAGATTCTCTAATATACCCTAGTCTCACCCAATCATAGATACATGCATGCCTTGTTCCTATAATCAATTGATGAGATACAGGAAATGGAAAATAATATAGGAGTATCATAATAAATGCCACTAAATAAAAAAAATATATTAATGCAAGGAACCCTAAATCGGGGACTATCCATAAGGCTGCTTTTTAATTTCAGACTTATGTAATGTCATATATGATCCTTAAGAGATATAACATAGGAACTCATTTTTGTTAAGCCAGCCTTTTTGAAAGTTATTCTAAATGAAGCACCGAGAGCAGAAAAGATAAGTGAACTGACATATATTTAACCTGTGTTAATCACTTTTCACATGTTATCAATTAATTTCAAAAATCAAGTAAAGTGTTTTTATGCTTTTTTTATTAAAAAATGAGAGCTTCAAGGGGTTAAGTAAATTTTTCATTGTTATGAAGCTTGTAACTGACAGATTTAGAATTCCAACTCAAATATATATTTTTTAAAGATTTTATTTGAGAGAGAGAGAGAGCATGAACGGGGGAGGGGCAGTGGGAGAGGGACAAGCAGACTCCCTACTCAGTGGGGAGCCTGATACAAGGCTTGATCCCAGGACCTGAGCCAAAGTCAGACTCTTAACCAACTGAACCACCCAGGTGCCCCTCAAATGTCTATTTATTTATTTTTTATTTTTTATTTTTTAAAAGATTTTATTTATTTATTTGACAGAGAGAGACATAGTGAGAGAGGGAACACAAGCAGGGGGACTGGTAGAGGGAGAAGCAGGCTTCCCGTGGAGCAGCATCAGGCTCCATCCCAGAACCCTGCGGTCATGACCTGAACCGAAGGCAGATGCTTAACGACTGAGCCACTCAGGCACCCCTCAAATGTCTAAATAGTCAAAAGAATTTCTCCCTTCTACCACCTTTCCTGCCCCAAGGGAAAATGGAGAACCTCCACTTTGAAGAAATCAGTCTGGAGAGGGAATGCAATGGAAATTGAAGGAAAATCTCAAAGTTTTCCTGACATGGAAAACTAGTTATGCCAAGTTTAGCATAACTAGTTTAAAGTTTAGATTTCTAAACCCCTTCCTCATTGGCTGTTTTTTCACTGTTGTTTTTTTTCTTTTTTCTTTTTATGGTGGCTCACAAGACAAAAACTTAAATATTTTTATATTTTAGAAAGCTACCCAATCTTCCCATTTCTGCTGTTCTCACACAAACATTTGCTGCAAAGAAAGCCATACTACAAGAAAGTGTGGTATAATTAGGTTCTAGTGAGTAATATAAATGGTTACTCCAATATATTCACATTTTTAAAAAGGAGGACGCTATATGACTCTATGATCCCATCTCTCTACATCATGCATTTTGTTTCAAAAATGACTGAAATAAACATACAGAGCTCTATAAAATATATCAAAATAGGAAAAACAAATACAGCTAGCTTACATTTATTGAGGTTTTCTGGAAGTCGTTTGTGCTACAAAGCATTAACTTAAAACAAGGATAGGGACAGAAATAGAAGAATGGACTTCATAATTTATTTGTTAAAGGCATGCCATAAAATCCTGTTCATTAACTATGGAGAGATCACAAATTTGACTCTAGTTATTTTAAATTCTGTTTAAGAACAAAGATATGATGTTACTCTCAGTAATACAATTATAGTTGATTGATTTTTTCTCTTACAATTTTTAATTTTTTGTAATTAAAGTATAACATACAGTGTTACAGTAGTTTCAAGTGTACAATATAATGATTCAACAATTCTATATATTTCTCGGTGCTCATCAATACAAGTGTATTCTTAATCCCCTTTATCTACTTTACCCATCCCTCCATGCACCTCCCCTTTGGCAACCTGTAGTTTGTTCTCCGTATTTAAGATTCTGATTTTTGGTCTGTTCCTTTTTGTTTGTTTGTTTCTCAAATTCCACATATGAGTGAAATCATATGGTATTTGTCTTTCTCTGACTGACTTAATTCACTTAGCATTATACCCTCTGGGTACATCCATGTTCTTGCAAAGGGAAAGATTTCATTCTTTTTTATGGCTGAATAATCCATTTTATACATGTATATATACCACATATTCATCTATGGACAGACTTTTGGGCTGCTTCCATACCTTGGCTATGTAAATAATGCTGCAATAAACATAATGGTGCATATATCCCTTTGAATTTGTGTTTTCATATTCTTTGGGTAAATACCCAGTAGAGGAAATTACTGGATCATATCATAATTCTATTTTTTGATTAATTAAAAATTTTTAATTGTAACTTATATTACAATTTTAATTGCCAAAGAGAGGAATAAAACATAATGATGACATACTTAAGTATATACAAGTTGAAAATACAAATCAGATTTCCAGAAGAAACACTTTTTATTGCTTCTAAGCTAATCAACTAATTTCTTTTGTGAATATTCAAAAATATAACATTGAGTAGTGGCTTTAAAAGTGACCTAATAAAAGACACAATATCTACTTTCATTAAATTGTTTTGTACAGCATCTGCTCAATATCCAGGTACCTTTAGTATTTCATCCTAATTCTGATAATGAGTGATGAAAAATGAATAGCATATTCAATATATTAAATGAATATTCTGGTTTTTTAAACTATTTTATTTATTTTTGCCTAGGTAACATGTAGCACAGAACACACAGAGTAAAAAAAAAAAAAAGTTTTTCATAACCCTTTTTCCAGCACCCTAGTTCTCAATGAAAGGGAAGTAATATTTAATTGATTCATAGTATTAATTGGGAAAAGTTTTCAAGTAGCAATAATCGCACCTCAGATAAACCTCATTGGCTACGATACTGCCACTGCACATATTTTGATTCAAGAATAGTTCCCTGAAATAAAGGAAGACTTGGATTGGTAGATTGAATGTAATATTCATCTTTTATCTCAAAAAATAAATGCAAAATAGTAAACTGTGAGACATCTCCTAGTAAAATCATTGAACTTTAGAAATAAAAGATCCCTCTGGGTTTCCAGGCAAAATCAAAGTCACTTACAAAGGAAAAAAAATAGGATTGGCATCAGACTTCTTGTCAGCAACAATCAAAGCAAGAAGGAGTGCAGCAAACTTCTCTATAAACTTAAAGAAAGAAGGGGTAAATAAAGGATTTTATGTCCAGCCTAGCTGTTCTTCAAATATTAAGGCTACCACCTATGAGTCTTTCCTGAGGAATCTACTAAAGGATGAACTTCATTTAACTAAGAGATGATTAAGGAAACCAGTAAAAGAACTGGTTATGAGGATTAAATATACTTAATTGTAGATCTAAGACTATAACATAGGTGAGAATGAGAGAGAAAAATTAGTATGTAAATATTCCTTGTTCCATCAAAGTAACACATCAAAAAAAATGAGAGAATACACTCAATGGATGCAAGGGTAAGAGGTAGAAGTCAAAGGAAATTATTTGAAGTTGACAAAATAGTTGACATGTAACTAAGGAAGGGGACTACAGACATTAAATAAAAGTATTAAAAGAGGTAATTAAAAAATATACATCTTAAAAACTATTACACAATAAAAGAAAAAGTTTAAAAAGCAAAGAAAATAGACTACTTAATGAAAGACACCTAGTAAATATAATTCTGGGTTATAAAAGACCAAACTTATACATTATATTGATCAATGTAAATAGGCTCAATCCATCTATTTAAAAATTTTTTAGATTGGCTTACAAAACCAGAATAGGAATGTTCTACAACCGACTTAATTTCTTCCAAAAATCATTGTCATTCCCCTGCATTTCCCTACCTTGAGCATTTGCCAATATCAGCTTTGTTCCTGTTTATGTTATATACTTGCAAAGTAAGTTTTTAATCCCTCAAATCTTACTGTTCCACATTCAGGTTTTATGAAGCAATTTAGCCTTGGATGTTTATTAAAGTAGAGAAAAATGAGCAAATGTTAGTTTTTGAGGGGAAAAAAATCCATCGTATAATACATTTTATTCTTAAATGCTAAGTGGTTCCAAGGTTTCTTTTTCTCTTTCTTACTGAATTGTGTCCGCTTTTAAGACTGAATACAAAAGAACAGAAAAAAATAAACATGTCAGGAAAAGGTATTTATTTGATGAAAATTCTTTTAGAATCTCTCCATTTCCTTGCTGTGTAATCACAAGCAAATCACTAATCCCAACCTCTTCTAAAATTCTGCAACCTTCCTGCATTGCAGATAATAAAAATTGAGCTATTTTAAAAAGCATTTTTGAGCAGTATCTAGCACTGCTGCTCACAACCATATCGTACAGAATTTTCACTGGCTTTTAGATGAAATAATATTACCATATGGAAAAATTAGAATATATAGATGGAAAAGAGAAACAATTATTAAACCAGCCAAAAATCTACCACAACACTGTTGCCAGTGTTTCTATATATAGTCATCTGTAGGTTACTCCTAGGGCAGGGAAAAGAAAGCTGCACAGAGCCAGCAGCCCTGCAGGCAGCCTGCTGCCCCTTCTTGGCCTCTGATTTGTAAATGGAGATGAGAGAAGGGGCTGGGAAGGACTTGAATCTGGGTGGGAAGAGCCCGAGTGAAGGCTCTCATAGGCACTGGTGCTTGGGTACCCCTAGTCCAGCTCCCACCAGGCCAGAGAGTTGGAAAAGAGGGTTAAATATCAAAATAAAAAGAATCCTTAGATAAGTGTAATCTACTTAGACTTGCAATAGGAAGTCATTTGTCACCTCCTCGTTTTCTGTTTATATCAGTAATCGGAAACAGAAAATATATTTCTCTAAAATATGAATGCATATGACTCTTCAAATGACAAATAAGATATAGGTAGTGCAAAAAAATATTAGAGGATACATAAAGTTAGTACAAACAAAAATTTAAAAACCCACACTTAATCATCAAACACTACCACCGTATTTTACATCAACAAATCATTTTGACATGTTTTTAATGACCAGTAGAATTGACTCTGAACTTCAAATATCAGAACTTTACCTAGATAGAAGAAATGAAGCATTACCTACTACTGTGTCTCCTCACCCTCTTCTAAGTTAGGCTCAGCTAGGATTGGTCCTTAACCACATTTGAGTCACATTTATATTGTATGATGGCCAAGTATTAATTATTAAGTATTAATATCTAAGTATTAATTGCTCCAGCTAAATTTTTTTTGCTAGTGATATAAAAATTAGGTTACTAAATATTCAGCTTTCATAATAAATCTTTCTTAACTCCATGTATTTCTGTTTGAATTGGGCTGGATGATCCTTGAGTTTCTTTCTAGCACCAAAATGTGATTCTCTGAAAATATAGAAAGAAATTAAGACATGTTTTGCAAATAAGTTAGCTTTTTGTGAGGGTTTCTTAAAGTTATCAAAAAAAATCTATTCAGACAGTCTCTTCTGATGCATTTTGACATTCACTCTTTCAGTATAAAGTTAGTTACCATGCAAAAGCAGATTCTTAATAATTGATGTTGTTTGCTTTGAATGTGATTACTCATAGAAGGCTGGAGAAATGAATCAATACTTGCTTAGCTTCTCCAAAATAAATCAGAGATAATTGTTAAAGTAATGCACGTTAATTTAGGCTGTCAAATTAATTTCCCAACACCTCCTTATGCTACAAGAGTCTTAATTAAGAAATAACTAAGGTTGCCTTTTCTTATTGCAGGTATTGCTGAGCCACTCGCTCTGAACAAAGTCATTTAAGTCCTTTGATGTATGCAATTTAAAGAACACAAAAGCGGGCGCCTGGGTGGCTCAGTTGGTTAAGCGACTGCCTTCAGCTCAGGTCATGATCCTGGAGTCCCTGGATCGAGTCCCGCATCGGGCTCCCTGCTCGGCAGGGAGTTTGCTTTGCCCTCTGACCCTATCCCTTCTCATGTGTTCTCTCTCATTCTCTCTCTCTCTCAAAAAAAAAAAAAAAAATCTTAAAAAAAAAAAAAAAAAAAAAAAAAAAAAAAATAAAGAACACAAAAGCAAATCTACAGAGTATTATACTGTATTTTTGTAAATGGGCTTTACAGTTTGCAAAGTGCTTCCATGTTCTTTCTGCAGACTGTGTTCTGTTCTATAAGATACAAATTTGGTCTCCTCTGAAGCTATTTCAGTACAATGTGGGGCCTTACGGAGTGTCCGGTCCCAGGTTCCATATTTTAAGAGGATCACTGACTAATAGAGTACTTCAGAGAGAGAAAAGTGAGTGATAAAGTCTGTGGAATTATAGAAGTTGAAAGAACTTTTATGACATACTTAACATAAAAGAAGTAGGCTATCATAATAATTGAGGAGGTCTTCTTTTGTTTGAATGCATGTTACATGGTAGAGGGCTTAATTTTATATCTTGTTCCAGATGGTAGAATCAGCACGGATGATTGGTGATAACAGGGAGGTAGATAAAGGCTTAACATAAAGAATCTTTTGACAGTACAAAGGGCTGCCTTACCCAGGAGTGAGCTTCTTGGTACTATGCATCCCCTGGAGAACCACTTAGGAGGGGTGTGGCTAACACTGAGGGATAATTCTCTGAGAGGCCCACTGTCTCAGGCTTTCAAGGCTGCCAAACATGAGGAAGCCTCTTCTTTCTGGTCCAGCCCATTCCTTGACTCTTGTTATCAACATTAGATGGAGATTTCAAAACCCCAAAAGATAGGGACTTACCAGAAGTCCTCATAGTCCCCTTATTACATGCCCAACCACGTTTCTGAATTACCCATTGCTATCCAAAGAGCTGGCCATTGTAGGATACACCCTCTCTGCCCCATTATGTCCACTCCTGTGTCCAAGGCTGTTGGAGAGCAAGTGTAAGACCAAAGGTGTCATTCCCCCTTCCCTGCAGTTCATGTATAACCTGTCACACTCTGCCCATCAATCTCATCTAGCACTTACTGTATAATATTTAGTTGCTTTTTTATAACACTTTGGTATGGTGATTTCTTTAAAAGCAGAGACTGTTCTATTTGTCTTTATAACTCCATAGCTTATCCAAGTGTTGGCATTTATTACTCAGTATATACTTAATGGAGGAATAAATGTATTCCATCCTGAATAAGCATTGCCCCAGTGCAGGTACTATATCAATGGCAAGATCTACAGAATTAAAATAAGACTCAGTCCTTGCCCTTAAGGAGTGCTAACAAATGAGCAGAATATATGTATATATGAGTGAGTGAGGGCACCTGTATCAGGTGTTTTGCCTTATAGGATTGCTTTTAATTCTAAGAGTCTATAAATCCATATTCTTCAATTAAAATAGCTTAAATGCAAGAGCAGGAAAAGTGGCCATACTATATTAGGATTTTCCTAGGTTTCTAATTTACTGTGGGCAATACAGCCCAGCTTCCTGCAAATCAAATAATTTGAAGAGTCAATATATAGTGAAAACATGGGGTTCTTTTAACTTAAAGAGTTGGGGAACAAAAGGTCTTGGTAAAATTAGTGAGAAAACCATACAAAATGCCCTTTTCTCATATTAAGAATAAAGAAAAGACTTTCTGGCTCTGGAATTTAAAGTGTATGGTAACTTATATACTAATTGAAGAATTCAAAATATTACATCTATAGTAAAAATAATAACATACTGACATGATGTTTACTTTGCATTTAACATTCACAGATTAAATCTGTTCATTTATATAAAATGTAGTTGCTTTTATAATTCCTGTTTTAAAGAAGATGAAACAGGACCTCGAGGTGAAGTCCTCTGCCCCTGGATGATGAAGTAGAAAGTAGTAGACCTAGAGAGTTGAGCACCGATTCCATGCTCATAACCACATCACTGTGTTGCTTCTTGTATTATAAAAATATTCTCCTAGCTCAGGGTAAGAATTTTATTTTTTACCTTGTGGTAAGATTATTTCTGCCACAGCTGTTCCATAATATAGAATCGGTGATCCATGATGAGTCTTGCTTCTGAAGCAGTAGTGAACAAAGTCATTGAAAAGGCCTTGAGAAAAACCATACAAAGCCAGAAAGCGAAGTCCTTTAGCAAGAAAACAGTGGCTGGTATTCTAGCCTCTTACTTGGTTTCTCTGGTATTATTTACTCAAACCCAAACAGTCTCCACCCTCTCTGCTCCATTATGCCCACTCCTATGTCCAAAAGGACACAGTTGTATTAAATGCTATGATTTGATCAAATAACAATATATGACTCTACACATTCACACACATCCAAGCCAACAAGACAGCTGTTGTTTAATCCATTTTGATTTACTGACAGGATGCTTGCTCTGAGAAGCAAGGTACATTTCATTTTGGAATTGAATGATCTACCTTTTCACTTAGTTTCACATATATTCTGTTTTTCACTTTGTGCTCTAAATAGTGAGTTAATTGGGACTATTTAACAGATTGTATATGTGGCTGCTGAGAGCAATTGCATTTTAACAACTGAAGCAACTGAAGGAGTTTTTACTTAATTTGCTAGTTGGTTCATGGTTTGCTAGAGAATGACCTTGCCCCCTACAGTTGGATTCAAAGAGTTAAGCAGAAGCTGAAGTGCTCCTGACTGTAGGAGGTGAAACTCATTCATATTCTTTTGTAAACAAATTAAAACTGAGTTGCCAGTGTGTTTTCATCCCACAAAAATCACCTTAGCAACGTGGATATAAAAACAGCATGAACTTTCCCTCATGATTCCTAGCATGAGGAATCCACAACACATGGTACTGGCAAAATGCTCCATTGATTTTAATCCTTCAAATAAGTGTCAGAATTTCCGTGAGACATTGTAGATTCCAAAGATTAAATACAAAGCACTAAACTTCTCTTACATATAAAATGATTAGTTATTTCTCAAGAGGGCTTTCATTTGGCTTTTTAGTTTTTCCTGACATGGCAGGAAACACAGGCACCCTTTGCTTGACCAAGTTTAAATTCATTTTAGCATAAAAAGAAAAGGAAGATCGATTTCCAGGTATTTTGGCTAGGCTAATTTGAACAATGGGTTCTATGGTCACTGACTATAGTTAGGTGCCTTTTTATTCTTCTGTGTTTGAGGAATAGGAGTTCTGGAAAATAGAGGAAGTGAAAGCCGTGCTGCAATCATAGAGTTCCCACTCGAGTGCAGTTAAAAACCGGGGGCAGGACAAATCCTGCCAGAGAGTTGAAGTCAAAAATCTGTAGGAAATGAACCATAGAGCTCTGTTTTGTGTGCTTTTTTTTAAAAAAAAAATTATTTCATGTTTTTTTTTTTTTTTTTTTTTTTTTAGAGTGAGAGAGCGTGTGCACACACAAGGGGTGGGGAGGAGCAGAGGGAGAGGGAGAGAAAGAATCTTAAACTGGGTTTGATCTCACAACCCTGAGATCATGACCTGAGCTGAAATAGAGAGTTGGATGCTTAACCGACTGAGCCAGTTAGGCGCCCCTGTCTTGTGGGCTTTTTTATCCACTCACGGGGAAAGGCCAGAAACCTTTGTGTTTATTTATGGATTTCTTACCATGTTGACTGCTGCTTATCCTTACTCCAAGAAGAGGAGAGCTAGTGAAATTATGGCATGCATGTATTTTGGAACTCTACCTCTGGGCTTCTGCCATCTCTTGTCTCTACCTTCACTCTTTAGTATCTTGTCTACCTCTTAGGGTCCCTGAAAAGATTTGTTCCACATAGTTAAAACAAAAATCAGTAGTAACAATGTTATGTTTATATAGTTAGTAGAGGGTTTACCCTGATATCCAAAGTTTAGGGGGGGATAAAGTAGGCTATCATAAGAAAAAGGATTTTTTATATGATCTTCATCATTATTGCTCTTAAATCTACAAATAACTTGCATTTTCTTTGCTTCATTTGAACTAATTTTTAATTCGTTTCTATATCTAAAAGTTTAAAGAATATTTTTAATGTTTTTAATGAATTGAGGTATCATAAGTTATATATACCCATTTTTCTGTTTTGCATTGGTGTGAGGAAAATCCATGCTGGCCTTGCTGGAGAGAAGATTTCACAGCATGTGGCCCTGATTTACCCACCCCTACCCCTAAGCACAAAAACCACCTTTAAAATACAAAGCCTGGGATATTAAAGACTGTCAGGAAATGCAAATTAAGAAAAACTCTTGGATGCTACAGGTGTACTTATAAACTGGAAAACAACTGGTGATAATAGACCAAGAGCCTTAAACAAATTCTTGTAACAAGTTTATAATATGAATCCAGTATCTTAGGTTAGGTTCCTCAAAAAACAGATTGAAACAGATTTTTATTAGAAACCCTTGGGATTAGCATCTGTGGGAAAATAACAGAAGCAGGGCTGGGTAAATGGAAGGTTGAACATGGTTACCTGGGGGCCTCAGCAAATCTTGTATGGCTCTTCCAGGGTTACCTAAAGAGCCTTTCTACCACCATGACTACACCCACATAGAGCAGTCACTGGATGAGGTCACCTGTGGGGAGGGGACCTAACATTGGGCAAGGCAGCTCTCATCTATTAAGGGAATTCCTAGGGAGGGACTCAGTTGTATACCAATATCAGCCACACTCATAGCAGCTAGGGAAATGAGGGCCTGACATGGCCATCTCAGTGGCGCCCTATAGCATCCATGAGAGTCCAGAATTTGTGTAATTGAGATCCACTTGTTTTCTATAACTTCATTATCTAGAGTCATCTTTTGCAGGATTCTGGGGTTCTGTGTCAGAGGGAAATTAATGGGACCAACTGTAGCCATCATCTCTGAAGCTGGGCTTGGGACCACAACTGATGTTCATCATCCCCTTTCTTTACTATCCCTTCTAGATTCCCTACAATCTCAAACAGCACGTCCACTGCTCTAGTTGGTACTTAGTGGGGTAATCCAAATTTCCATTCCTAAAAGTTCTGATCCTCTTGTAACCATGCGCTGTCATACCGTCGAGACTATACTGGACTGTTTACTGTCAGAATTGGATAAGGAGTATCAGGAAACCCCTCAGTGGATCACGTGGCTGCCACAGGTACTCTTGCCTGCCTCCACTGTGTAATGACAGTGCTGCCTACTCGTAATCATCAGGGTTCATTATCTCAGCAGGATGGTGGCTCCTTTCCTGGCCTTTTGGCACATGGGAACTAAAGTCCTGGTTGACAAAGAAGCAAAGAGAACTAAAACTCTTGCTAGTAAAAGCATTCATCTTCTGGGAACAGAACCTCTCGACCTGCAAAGCTTATTGTTGCAGAGTCAGAGGCACAAAGTCTTTAAGTGATTCTCTAGAAATCACACGAAAAGGAGCCACTCTTGCTTTCACATCTTCTTCCTACTGTAGAGACAACACTGATTTAGGGTATATCCTATATCCTAGAGGATGGCACCCCACCTTTACAGGGTATTATCTCCAAGCTTGTGCTTCAGCCATGCTTATAAAAAATAGTTGCATTAGTCTATAAGTCTGGCAGCTCCAGTGGTCTGCTATAGGAATAGTGTATTCGACTGTCACATGTCCCCTGCCATATCTCTTTTGCTTTAAAGTGGTCCTTGGTCTATTGCATTGTCAGGTGGTATACCATGTCTGGGATTCAGACATTCGGTAAACATTGGAGATGGCTGAGGTCCTACAAGTGGGAAATTCAAACCCATACCTAGACTATATGGTGATTCTAGTAAAGATAAATTGCTGCCTCTTCCAGGATGTAATTGACTTGCTACCAAGTGACTGGTCGGTCTCCTTGGGAGAGGGCACCCTATCAGGTCTAAGTATTGTTTGATGCTGGCCGGTTGGATATCTGACAGCAGTAAGAAGACAGATCAGCCATAGTGACTGTGAACCCATGCTGTCGGTTGGATCCATGCATAGTTTTCATCCCTGACACCATAGATACTCTGTCCATGCTTTTATTGTGCCAGCACCACAGTAGCTAATGACAGAGGTTGGCTGTCATGTCTGTCAGCAACAGACAGAGTCATTCTATCTAGCTAGCTGTTCAGTGCCTCTTCCATGATAAATGCTCTCTGGCAGGCATTAACAAGTTACACATAGACTTCACAATTTGTGCTCACCTCCATAGGTCCATCCCATGCCTCTTCCTCAGAACTCCTTGTCCCAAAAGTTTGTCTTTTCCCCAATCTCTGATCAAGCAGCCACACAGATCCCCACTGATTAGAAGTCCACGTATAGTCTCAACTTGCACCATTTCTCTTTCCGTATAAAGTCTAGATATTGTGAAATGCCTGAAGTTCTTCCCATGGGAGCACTTTCCCTCATCACTATCTTTCAGAGCCACAACTTAATGGGTTTGCAGTAAAGCAGTGGTCCACTTTCAGCTTCTACTTAAATATGGAAATTACCCACCCACAAACCAAACTTAGCCTTTCCCTTCTCTGTCAGCTGATCAAAAGTGTGAGTTGAGGGGCGCCTGGGTGGTTCAGTCAGTTAAGTGTCTGCCTTTGGCGCGGGCCATGGTCGCAGGGTCCTGGGATCAAGTCCTGCGTTGGGCTTCTTGCTCAGCAAGGAGCCTGCTTCTCCCTCTGCTTGCTGCTCCCCCTGCTTGTGCTCTCTCTCTCTCTCCCTGATAAATAAATAAAATCTTTAAAAAAAAATGTGAGTTGAGAGAGGCACAAATTTAGCTGTATTGGATGGTGAGTGGGTCTGGGCCGCCTGTTTATGTACTTATTTGTGCTGTCCAGCCCTACTCATGCTAACCTTGAATGTACATTCTAATGATAGAATGCTGCTCATGATATGATGCTGCTAGGCTCTCTTAATCTTATGACTGTTATGAGTTCAAGAAAACCCACCTTATAATGGATATGATACCATGGATCATATGCTCATTTGGTATCTCATGGTCAGCCACTCCATCTCTATCAGGACCCAATAGCTCAGCCAGGAGTTGTTTTGAAAAGATGTGTAGTTCTCTGCTTCAAATGTCAGGGCCCTGTTCTGGAACCCTAAGTGACTTCATTGTGATTTTTCTAGTGGGGCTTATCAGGAATTCCACATGGCATTTTTTCCAACCCCAGATATCTTTACGTCTTTAGGGTGGCACTAATCTCTACCTTTCTTCCTGGGCTGTGTATTGTTTTTAACTTAGGGTATTGAGGATGCGGGCAGTTTCAGCAGCTTCCACTTGGCCTTTCCAATTAAATAGCTATTACTCCATGGGGCTAGAACTCAATATTGGAGTACTTATAATTTCCTCATGTGTCGATCCTGCATTGTACATTTGGGGGGGCTGGTGAATTACTGATAGATAGGGACCAAGGGACCTACTTGTGAACCAGACCTGTGTTAGCACTCCATTTATTACTTGGCTCCTGTACGCTCTTACTCTAACACAGAGGCCATAATGATCTTTAGGTTCCGGGTATTAAGGTTAATTCAGACCCCATGTTCAAAAGTCATTAAAATATCTGTGTTTCCCTTTCTCCTTGTATAAGGTTTCCCAAATAAATTGTCACAGGTCCCTTTGAGAAAGAACTGAAGGAGTCATTACGATGTCCACTGTGTTTCAGGGCCCTTCCTCGTAGGGACCCAGCCTCTCCTTCAGTGACTTCTGGGTCAGAAAACTGGCTCCACTGTTAACTGGAATTAAATAAGAACTTAAAAAAAAAAAAAAAGCTGGCTCCAGTTGGAAAACAGGGCAAAGAAACATGACCTTTTATTGGGACAGCTGTCTCAAGCTCCTGATCATTCAACCTTGATTTCTTTTGATTGTACACATTCAGTGGTCCCTTGTTGGCTGCCCATCTATCTTGCGCCTAGGGATGCAGGTTCCATTAAGCATCTCCATAGTTCTTCACTGATCAAGCCCCTGGGCTCCACTCCATCATGATTACACTTACACTGTTTCTTTTCTTAAACATTTATTTATTTATTTTAGAGAGCAGGCGAGCACAAGTGGGGGAGGGGCAGAGGGAGAAGGAGAAAGAGAATCCTCAAATAGACTCCAGGTGGGAGGTGAAGCCCTCCTCAGGGCTTGCTCCCAGGACCCTAAGCTCATGACCTGAGCTGAAATCAAGAGCCTGAGGCTTAACTGACTGAGCCACCCAGGTGCCCCTACATTTTCTGTTAAATGCCATTTAACACTTTCTGTTAAATGCCATTACTTGCCTTTTTAATGTTAGGATCCTATCATGCCCATTACTATGTGGGGGCCTCTGTTAGCACGGGTCTTCTGCTGTTGAGTTATTCAGTGATGTTGGGGCTCCTCTCACCAGCACGTTTCTTTATCGTATTGGTAAATAGTGTGTTCTTGGGGCTCCCCCACAGAACGTAGTCATCTGGCAGGTATTTGGACATTATGTAATATCCTCTCGAGCATGCCAACCTCTCTAAGCATTTTGATCTCCCTTTCTACCATTTGTGTGGCAGCTCCAGAATTTCCAACTCACTTAGTAAGAGCCATCTTTTTTTCCAGGCTTCTAAAAGCCAATATGCAGCATTATTTTCTAATTCCTAATTCCTAATTCTTCTGATTCCTAGGGTTCTTGCCAGCATGTTATGTCCTGCATCATTCCTATGTCAATAATTCTCTTTATCCAACTTTGTGTTTTTTCCCCTTTGACTCAGAATTCTTAGGATCCAGTGTCCGGTGTTTTCTAAGTCCTATGATAGTCCCTTTCCTCCCTTAACAGGCCCAGCATTTCCCTGACCAGATTATGTTACTTTCTGACTATCACTTTTTGTTGTCTGGTGGCCAAGAGACAAGGTGTGGGTAGATCTGAAGGGGAAGAAGGTGCATATTGTTTTGTGAGACAAAGGCTTTTGAATTGTTTTTCAAACAAAGAAGGAATGAAAGCTTTCAATGGGGAAAATTGGGCCACTTATACAGAACCAAATTGTCCAGAAAAACTTGGAGTTTCAAAGCTCTTTATGTATCAATTTAGATGTCCCCATCACAAGCCTCAGGTTCTCACTCCTTTCTAACCAGCCTGACATTAGCATAATAGACTTGCCTTACAGGGGTGGAAAATTCAACTTTTTCTAGAGATCCACTACTCTTATAATTAACTCTAAGTTCTTCTGTTTTTTCACAACAAGAGGCAAAGACTTTTTTTTATTTGCAACCACAGAGACCCTCTAAATTTCATATTTTGCCTTAAATTGATTAAACACCTCCAGCCTTTCATTATCTTTCTCCAACGAGTAGTTGAGGAAAAGTAATTTTCCCTCTACCCTTTTGAGTTCTTAGCTGAAACCCCTGTGCTAAAAGACAGATTAATAAGAGGAAAACTAACAGAAGTTTAACATGTATATCTCATGGATACATGGGAGATAGAAAAAATGAGTAACTCTCCAAGGTGGCTTAGAATTTAGACTTAAATACCATTTTAACAGGGGAAGGAGATGTGGGATTCCTAGGGAAGAGTAAATGATTTTTTTAAAAAGATTTTTATTTATTTATTTGTCAGAGAGAGAGCGAGCACAAGCAGGGGGAGCAGCAGAGGGAGATGGAGAAGCAGACTCCCCGCTGAGCAGGGAGCCCGATGTGGGACTCGATCCCAGGACCCTGGGATCATGACCTGAGCCGAAGGCAGACGCTTAACGACTGAGCCACCCAGGCGTCCCAGAGTAAATGATTTTTAAGAAAGATGATTGGCCCCTTAGAAGAACAGACAGGAGGTATGATAGTTTGTGAAAGTTTGTCTAGGTGTGGTACCAACTTCTGTTCTCCTCTTCTGTGACAAGGTTTTGAAACTCCCATGAAGGTGATCTATGACAGTTGAATCCCTTTTGGAGGATCCATCTTTAGGCAAATACAGAAAGTTCAGAGAAAGCCTCTCCCTGCATTTGTTGTGTTTTCAAGTGCCACAGCTCAAAATAATATACCAAAGTGGCATATTTTAAGGTTCCATGTCCTGAACTCCTAGTCATATTTTCGGGTGGCATGTTCTGCTCCCCTTTAAATGCACCGATGGAATGAGACATCTGATTTCCTTTTTCTTGTAATTATTAGTCTTCCCCTGCCTTCAATGCCTGAGATATTTCAACTGCTTATTCCCATACCAGTTTACCACTTATGAGGGTTCAATAATTATACCATTACAGTAGGCCAGGGGCTATCTATAATCTAATTACCACCAGTGACAGGGTCTTTATTCCCATCCAGTTGGTAGGTGACCCACCTTCAAAATCATCAGTCTCCTTTCAAGGAATACTCCTAGCATTAACTTCCCCAAGCAACAGACCCTGAACTGGAGAATTTTATCCAGGTGGTTTTGTGGAGCTACTCTTAGGAAAAACACCTGTAAGGGAATTAAAAAAAAAAAGCCAAGGTTGGACGGAAGAAGAAATTAAACTGAAAATAGTTGCAACGGAAGTCTCAAGCGATCACTTTTGGAGCTCTAACACTGGAATGGCCTACCCACATTGCAGGGAGGAGATGAGAAGTAGGTTTTGTAACTTCTTTGTAACAGTAGTTGGTTGTGACCTGCTGTGGGAGAGGACTTATAACACCGAGCAAAGCAGCTTCTTTCACTGAAGGGCAATTCCTGTGAGAGAGACTGCTATGAGCTTGTTAGCCACAATCTTTGAAGTCAGGAGGATAGATGCCTCCATCCTGAAGAGAAACCTGGGCAGTGCACCAAACACTTTACTTTTGGTTTTGACAATATTACATGATTTGAGGGCAACCTAATTATATTGCACTAGGTCATTATTTTTATTTTTATTTTTTATTTATTTATTTTTTAAAGATTTTATTTATTTGACAGAGAAAGACACAGCGAGAGAGGGAACACAAGCAGGGGGAGTGGGAGAGGGAGAAGCAGGCTTCCCGGCGAGCAGGGAGCCCGATGCGGGACTCGATCCAGGGACTCCAGGATCATGACCTGAGCCGAAGGCAGACGCTTAACAACTGAGCCACCCAGGCGCCCCCCACTAGGTCATTATTTTTAAAGCTTGTAAAACCACACACAATATATAAGGGGAGATGATCTAGAATTATGCAGGGCAAATGGGAAAAGTCAACCTAGAATTACAAGCTACAGAAAACTCAGAAGTACATAACATATATACACCTGAATAATCAAGGATTGACTATGTTGGCGAATCATCAAGTGCCCTTGGGCTAACAGCATAGTTTCTTATTTCATGAGTAGCCAGAAACTCAGATTTTTATAACAAGAGGAAAGGGGAGCTCTGTTTTCTTCTGACAGTCTTTATATCTTTTTAAGATTTTATTTATTTATTTGACAGAGACACAGCGAGAGAGGGAACACAAGCAGGGGAATGGGAGAGAGAGAAGCAGGCTTCCTGCTGAGCAGGGAGCCTGATCTGGGGCTCAATCCCAGGACCCTGGGATTATGACCTGAGCTGAAGGCAGATGCTTAATGACTGAGCCACCCAGGCGCCCCCTTCTGACATTCTTTAGAGGCTTGTGATATAGTAGGAATTTATGGTGAGATTCTATTATGTAAAACAAAATAAGATTCTTGAAGAACATTTATTGAGTGGTCTGGAGACCTTTGGTAAGCAAATGTAGTATCTAGAGTTTTCCCTGTGGCTTATTTAAATATAGAAAGGGCCTGGAAAGTTTGTATTCAAGGCAGTTTAGTGCTCTAGAATCTTAATTTTATTATTTGCATCATACTTATGTGTATATGGTGTGTGTGTGTGTGTTGCAATGATTGGGCAATGGCTAACAATAAATAGACTGAAATAATGAATTAGGGAGGTAGGAGTTATAACTCTTTGATGATTTCCGTTATGACAACAAGAAAAAAAAGACCCACATCAAGCGGGGAATCCTAAAGGAGACTAGATAAGCAACTAGAGTAAATGACCAAAGAGAAAAAGATTAGATTTCAGAATGAGAACTTACATCTATGCGTAATTGGTTATCTTCAATTCTATCAGATGGCATCAAAGGGAACCTGGGCAAAAAAAAAAAAAAAATGTAGGGCTCTCAGATCATCCATTCTCTAGGCTAGAAATTACCTAATTAGTTCTTTTTTAATGAATTGGTATGAATTTGAGCTGATAATTATCTAAATTCATTTGGTAGCAAATTAACTTACAACTCATTGAGTTGCCATAACTGTACACTTGGACTTGTCATGTTACTAATTTTCTCACTTAGACATCCATTTATCAACACAGCTAATAATATCTAAATGCATAAAAATGACTATGATGTTAAGATGTTCATTTCCTCTCATCTTTTGTTATTCCTGCTGTGTTGTAGACATTGCCAGATATAGGATTAAAGATGACTAAGAAACAATTGCAGTCCTTAAGGAACTCACAATTTAATAGGGTAGACAGACATATAAAAAATATGCAAGCTCCAGAAAAATATAGAAAAGAGAGTGAATCATTAAATGGAACACTTATTGACTACCTACCGTGCCCCAGGTTCTAATATCCATGAAGTAGAAATAAAACATGGTACATGTGGTCCGTGAATTCATGGAAGGGGCTATCTTGTCCGGGCTGGTTTGTCTTTGAACAGAAGGAAGGACATATCATCAGACTGTGATGATGGGTGAACATGTATATGTTTTAGGTAAGTCACACCTAATGATCGCAATTGCCCACATGAAATAGAAGATTTCTATCTGCTCATAGTTCTAAGGTGAGTATTGACTTCCTCAAGCAACACTCAGTCACTTGGGTATAGAGGCTGAAAAGAGCAATTATAGATATGTAGGCTGGAATAGGGCCACAAGAATAGATTGGAATGGAGTATGGAAGCTGAGGTTATTGGCAAGAGGACAGTTCAGCTCTGTAGATTACTGTGTTGTTTATAGTTGAACACCATACACAGTTCATGGAATTTAAGCAAGACACAGAATAAAGTAAAGGTGATAAGTAGTTGATTGGAAGGAAGTGAATGAATCAAGTAAATAAAACTTTTTATGAGACTAATGTGTATGCTAGGGTGACAGAGTAAAAGCTGGAAAGATGAGGTTGTGGTTTGAGAATGAGTTATTGAAATCTGATGTATCGAAGGAGGAGCCTTTCTAATCATGACAAAAACAGGACAATGGTGGAAGTTGGGGTAGAGAAGGTAGTGGGCTGGCTGCCAACCTAAGTGGAAGGATGGCCACCTCACAGTAGTTCACTTGTCAGAATTGTACTGGTGGGTATATTCCCCTGCCTGGGGGAGAATGTAAGAATGCCAGTGAGAATTACCTCTAGAGGCCTGGTTTTATCTCAGCCCCTGTTCTTCCTGTCAGATCTAAGGTCTTGGGGTGCCTGTGTGGCTCAGTTGTTAAGCATCTGCCTTCAGCTCAGGTCATGATCCCAGGGTCCTGGGATCGAGCCCCGCATCGGGTTCCCGCCTGCTTCTCCCTCTCCCACTCCCCCTGCTTGTGTTCCCTCTCTCGCTGTTTCTCTCTCTGTCAAATAAATAAATAAATAAAATTATAAAAAAAAAAAAAGATCTAAGATCTCTAAATGAGCATCAAGGAGAGATAATTGACCTCTCAGTACAAGGACAGGAAGTTAACAATGTAACCTCAAAGATCTTTTTACTTTATTAAGTTAATTTCCTCCTTAAAAAGTATTTTCTGCATGGCTACTTCCCAATTAGAAGATGCGGGACAACAGAAAACTCACTGTTCTGGGTCTCAGAAGTTCTTTATGACTCAGTTCTATCTCCTTGATTAGTTGTCATGTAATATCCTTTACCCTCATTCCAGAAAGAAGTAAGAGCATTTGGAAACTAATCTGAGGTAGAAAAATATACTGTGTTAAAGAAACTAAGAGAAAACCACTGAGATTGGAGGGAGACACTGAGGGGAAGCTTCGGCTCAATGAGTGTTTAAAGCAGTCAAATGGGTATGAAGTTGCTTTTGTACTAGGATACTCTGCCAGGTACTATCATTGTGTTTTTTTTCCTGGCAAGTAAGGTGCTGAGAGTCACTTTAGATTTCTCTATCATTCAGGATATAGTCAGGAAAACACAAACTACACTAAGACTTTCAAAAAGAGAGATTTGGGGGGGCACCTGGGTGGGTCAGTTGGTTGAGCAGCTACCTTCGACTCAGGTCATGATCCTGGGGTCCTGGGATCGAGCCCTGTATCAGGCTCCCTGCTCAGTGGTGAGCCTGCTTCTCCTTCTCCCTCTGCTACTCACCCTACTTGTGCATGCGCTCTCTCTGTGTCAAATAAATAAATAAAATCCTAAAAAAAAAAAAAAAAGAAGATTTGGTTACACAGCTTCCTCAGTTTGGGTTGCCTGGAAATGACAGTTTGAGGCAAGGATGTGGGTACATGTGATTTTCTGGGGGTATGCTGTTTAGGAAAACCTTGTGAGGGAGAGAGCAAAGCAAGATTGAGAAGAGGAAAGAACCAAGCAAGGATGGGACTCAGCTCATGCATAGCCTCATCCAGATCCACAGGGGGAGGACTCTGGAACATAAACAGCACCACAAAATTGCCTCTTCCTTGACACAAGGGGAGCAGGGTTTCATAACCTGTACCCATCATCATTGGCTGTGGCTGCTTTGTTGGCTCCTGTCAGGTGAGTCTCAGAGAATGTGGCTGGTTTGGGGCCCTCCACGGTCAAAGCTCACAGTAGCAGAGTTATGAGTACACTAGGCCAGTAAGGGGGACCTAGACAGGAACTAGAGTATCTCCTGCAATAGCTGATGGAAGAACAGAGAAGCCCATGAGGGGATGGTGACACCATTCAGAATTTGGCAAGAGCAGGAAGAAACTATCATTCCTAAGTTTGGAGAGAGAACGAGAGGAGGTGGTAGTACCAGAGCTCATAAGACAGGCCATCCTGTGGGATCTAGTCATGGCAGGCATTAACGAGAGGAAGTTGGAACCCTAGAAAGAGGGGCTCCCTGGCAGAAATTAGAAGTATGGAAGAGATGCTGCTGGAAATGCCATGAAAATTGGAATTTTTTAAATTTTTTTTTTTTTTTTTTTGCCTTTAGGGACTCTGGATTTGAGTAAGGAAAATTGGTTAGGACACTGAGTCCCTGAAGGGGCAGCTATCCAAACCAGTCATGACCAGGGGCTCCAGAGTCAATTTACAACCCCAAATGTTGCTTTGCCTAAGGCAGTAGACCTCATTTAGATTTCATATTATTTAAATTATAATTCTTACTAATGTCTGGTGAATTTTCTGAGAATATATACATATCCCTCCCAACTACTTACCTTTGCTACTTTCTAAAGAAGTAAAATTCTATTTACAGTAAATTGAGGTGTGCGTGTGGAGGGGGGAGACTTACAATATTCGGTTGTTTTGAGAGAAAAAAAAAAGAGAGCTACTCTTGATCTTGAAAACTGATGTCAGCAACACAGCTTTGGCAATAGGCTAGATGGTCCCTGGGAAATGGAAACCAAAAGAATAGCTGGGTAGAAAAGATATAAAAGTAAAATAGACCAAGAGAGCACAGGTTTTAGAAACAAAATAACTTACTTTTTTGACCTTCCATTCTCCATTTAAAACTGATTTCTGCATTTTAAATCTACTCTCTTATAATTTTATTGATCTTATTGTCTCTTGTTAAAAAAAAAAAAGCAAGATATTATAACATTTCTCTCCAGTGTGACTATGACAATGTGCAGTGTGATAACTTGCAAGACATTCATCTACACCTAAAAGAAATGATCTACTTTGATGAAATGTATTATCCCAGTCCCATGCTTGGCTGGTGGTATTTTACAGATTTTTACATTTGCAAGTAGGTTCATTTTTTTAACCTTTTTCTTCAAGGTGGTGACGAAAATTTGGTCATTTATAACTTGATAATATCATACATAGGTACTTTTCATTGTCTTGGGATTCATAGATCTTGATTGAATTTAGAACATCACTATTTGAGTCTCAGAAAGTCTTTGCGAGTAGCTATTTCTCTTCTATTAATGAGGATTAAAGGATCCTGGAGGCAGAGAGTTCTAATCAATTCAGGAGGTACTGCTTGTTCCCATGAGGAGCCTATAAAGATCAAATCCATGTTTTCATGCAAGAACTTTCTGAAGTGCTTGAAGCAATTGTTAAAGCATCTGGGTTGTGTGGTGGTTTAAACGGTTCTTTCTGGAAAATATTAAACATTAACTTTCTAAAAATAATGATTAGAGAAGGAATGAAATGAATTCATGGACTGGAGTAGTGTGAGGTTAGCAGATAAGTCACAAAGAAGAAGCATGACTTTTTATTTTTCCACTTTAGTAACTCCCCTTTCACACTCCTCACAGCATCATTCTGCTTTCCATTTTAGTATCGTTTGGTGGTGGGAAATGACCAGAAAGAATATCCTGGGAAAGCAGAGGAATGCTGGGAGTGGAGAGATGGTGAGGCTTTAAATAGACTTCAGAGAAGGGTTACCTCTCCACTGTTCTCAGTTGGCCTTGCGTGGGATGTGGACAGTAGAGTCCTGAGCAGAAAGTAGTGTTTTCAGGTTATCCGGTCTCTCTTCTATCTTTTGAGCAAAATTATACCTGATGTAGATAAAACACAGGAAACATAAGAAAAATCCCTGAAGGTATTACTGAACTACAGTAAAATGCCCTCCCTACTGCCACCCCATTCCCATCATCACAAAAGTTTCAGATAGATTGCTTGACTTCTCCAAGTTACATCAGGTAGCCTCTGGATTTTCTGTCACTCTCAGTAAAATAGAAACTTGTGAAGACCTTCTTCTTGGGTGCTGTGGCTTTTACCATTTTTCTAACAGTTGTGCTTCTGTCCATCTAGCCTGTAAGGTCCATCAGACACATCTATCTACTGGGTTTCTGCCTTGGGGGACACACAGTGTCCTGCACAATGGGCAGGCAAATGGGCTTTCACATCCAGGAGCTACCAGCCTCGCTGCATCAGCCTGATGGGCCTGCGAGTCTCCTCTTCCACCTGTTGTTGGTGCTACCGTCCTTGAAAGTTGAGCACAAATATCCCCTCTCTTGAATTTTCTAATCAATTGTTTCCTTGCTGCCTCTCTCATTCTGGAATCAGGAACTACAAAAATAGAGAAAGGGAGTTACCGTATAGGCTGGAGTGGCTGAGAGATACTTCTGAAATAAAAGGACATTGGAAACTCAACCAGAAAGAGTCAGTCAGTGGGACAAGTATGAAGAATGGGGAGGAGGGATCTTCTCGTGGCGGGGATGTTACATGAAAGGTACGGAGGTGTGGAATAAAAAATCCAGGCTGTGTTCTGATTAAACCACTGTGAAAAGAATCTTTATAGGAAAATAGTGATGGCATCGATCAGTGGTTCTCAAGTTTTCTATCAGTGTTGTCCAATAGAAATGTAATGTAAGCCATATATTTAATTTCAAATTGCCTAGAAGGCACATTAAAAAAAATAGGTGAAATTCATGGTAATAATTTTATTTAACCCAACCTACCCAAAATATTACCATTTTAACATATAATTAGTTTAAAATATGATTTGTGACTTATACATTCTGTTTTTGTACTAGGTCTTCAAAATCCATGTGTCCTTGACAGTAAGCCTATCTCAGGTGCTCGAAAGCCACAGGTAGCTAGTGGACAGCACAGTGTTCAAGTACGTCAAAATCACCTGGACAGCTTATTAAAATGCAGATTGCTGGTTTCCATCATCGGAGTTTCTGATTCAGTATATCTGGGATGAGGTGCGATAATTTGCATTTCTGACAAGTTCCCAGGTGATACAGCCGCCGCTGGTCTGCAACCACACTTTGAGAACCGCTAGCTTAGAGAAGTGGTTCTTAAGCCTGGCCACAAGTTAGAAATACCTAAGAGTTAAAAGCAAGGGGAAAAAAAAAGAAAACAAAACAAAAACAAAACTTATCCTCCAGGCCACACCCAAGACCACTTAACCCAAAAATCCAGGGGTCACACCCAGGCATTGCTTTTTTAAAAAGTTTCCCAGGGGATTTTAATTATCAACTGGGTTCAAGAACCACAGAAGTGGGAGGAGAAAAGACTAGAAAGAGGTTTTAGTAGTCAGAAGGCTAAATAAAAAAAAAAAAAAAAAAAAAACAAAAAACAAAAAAAACCCCAGAAGCCTCGGTAGATTTTTATACAGGGCAGTGATGTATAATGAAAGCATTATTCTGTTTTGTTGCTTACATTGGTAATGACCTGTAGCAGGAAAGGGTCAGAGAAGGATTTAAAATGATTCAAGAGCTTGATGAAGTTGGCGCAATGGAAGGCAGGGTGGGGGATGGATATGAGGGAATGAGAGAGTTATATACACTTGATTCAACTACCTCACGATTGTGCAGTGATGGAATGAAGGGTGTGAACAATACATCACTGGGAAACTGATACTTCTTTCTTCAGCATAGAGCAACAAAACAGCACTAAAATGCCTCCAAAGGCCAGGTAAGAAAGGTGACCATGAAAGGGGGTGGGGTGAGGAGGAAAACCACTAGGAATAAATTCACACCCAAACATTTGTGTGAATGATAGAAGCTACATTTGATTAAATGTGTTAGGCCTGATCCCTAGGGGGCAGTCCCCTCCAGGTAGTAACTGTTAGTTTGCTATTTGTTCCCTTATTCTTGTTTCTTCCTCCTGCCACTAAACGGTTTTTTTTGTTTTTTGTTTTTTGTTTTTTACTCCGGCCGACTCAGCACTCTCTTCAGGACTCCAGGTCTCCACAAAGTAGTCTTTCCTTGTCTGAGCCTCTGGCTTCAGGTTGGAACTTTGTGAAAATGAATTATCAAAGGTGCTTGAAGTCAGCGGAAACTGTGAATAAAAGTCAGCAAAAGTCAGCATTTCCTGGAGAAACAGTCCCCAGTGTGGGATGACTGAAGATAGAGGGATGTGGGGGTGGGTGAACAAGCATAAATTCATGATAAAAATAAGATTTCACAACCTTAAACCACATTATATATCAGATACCACAGGCACGTATTCTGTGAGAGCAGAGATGGACTGTTGCCAACATGCCACAGAATTTAGATCACATAAAAGCAATCGAGAAAAGGCTCGGTGATAAATGAAGCTTCTGGTCTCATAGGTCCCTTGAACACCACCTCACAGATGCAGTTTAACTTGTCATGGTTGAATACATGCTTAAACACAGTAAGTAGCCAACAAAAAAAACATCTGAAGAACTAATTACAGGTAGCAGCCGACAGATGTATAAATCAGTGAGTTCATGTTGATGGTACCTTATATGCACCCTTCCTCCGTATTTCAAGCTGATTCCTTTCCCTGTAAGAGTTTGGACAGAGTCTCCAAAACCTGTGAATAGGAACCTTGAAAAGATTCCTAATGAGTTTTTAAGACTAAGCTGCTATTAACCATTACTGAATCCTGGGTTCCTTGTTCTCCATCTGGTATTTTCTTTCTGTTCCCTTGGCATTTCCTTTTTCTCATCCATATTCTTAGAACATTCCTACCGAGCCCATTAACAGATTGCCAAGCCAGATTGGCAATTAAATTGCATCCTTGAGCCTAAATTTTAATTCTGAAGAGCCTCTTGTCTTTTCACGACATGCCCCTGAAATTGCTGGCTCAAATCTCACTCTGGGCCAGAGATCCTATTTTGCTGAAAGGAATTTACCACACTCCCAGACCCATGATCGGCATGCTACAGACTACCACCATGTTCATCTAGGAAATCCTCATACTATCTTCTTTTGTAATATCTGAACTCTTACTGGTGTGTATCCATAAATACAAAATCACTTTTGACTTCTGGGGGAAGGAATTATTTTGAAACCAGTAAACCTCGTTATTCACTTATTTTGAAATCAATGAACCTCAGTTATTTTGAAACCAGGAACCTCTGGAACCTACTAATCTCCGTAGTCCCTATTCACTCTTATTTAAGAATTTATTTTCTCCATCTGTTTCTACATGCCTTACTTTTGATAGGGATTGAGAAGAATCAATCACTATAATATAAAAATTCTTATCGCTCCTAGTTTTTAAATCTCAGACTAAAACAAGACACCATGAGATATTAATTTTCACTCCCACCTCAACTCTTCAAAGTTAAAGATTATTTGGATGTAAAGGTTAAAATACACAGATGATAAACAAGTTCACTATTTTAAATGACATTAATAAAATGTTTCATCAAACCCTTGCCAAGACAGAAGTGAAATCAGAACATTTACACTGTACAATTAATGAAACTAAAAGAATAAAAAAAACCCACCTCATTTCTTAGAACTGCAAATAGGAACCAGACCTACTCTAAGGACTCCTTCAGATGTTCAAGCCTTGTTATAACTCAAGTAAGTCTTATGGTACTTGTGCAATGCAACTCAGCCAGTTTTTCCCAAAACAAAGTGGGCTCTTTTGGATTTATTCAAGGTGCTGTGCTTTGTAACCTTGGAAGATGCTTTCATCAGAGCTTAAGTTTCTGGAAGAGAACTGCTCTTGCTAGTATGCTGAGTAGGCGTTGGACCATTCATTCTGGGTAAACTTCTTTACAATGTAATCTGTCAGAATATAGTTATAGCAGTTACAATATCCCTACTCTCCCGTAGTTAGTATTTTTTGGAGCCTCCTAAGAGAACTCCTGCATGGATCAACACTCATGAATATTAAACATAAAGGATAAATGTTGTACAAGTAATCGCTGCTCTGTAAGTACTTTACTTGGTTAAGCAAACCTTTTGAATTTATCAGCTAATTCTCCACTGGATCTTAATTCTTTTCAAATGAACTAGCTCCCTACTTGTATCTCATGCAGATCACAGCTTGGTTGTGAACCTACGCAGCAAAATTAAACTATACAAATAGTAGTCCACAATATGTTGCTATCAGAAAGATCTTAACTTATACTGCAGTGTGGAATGGAGCCCAGAAGGCTTTGGTGGAACCACACCGGTGAATTCAGATTTGGGCTGATCTGTTTTTTTTTTTTAAAAAAGAAACAAACTGTTAGAATAAATGAATAAATTTTGATTCAGAGTCTAGAGAACTGTTACTAGCAGAGGAAAACTCTACATTCAAAGCCTAACCATAAAGCATAATATTTAGGACTCCAAACACAAAGGAAAATTATAAAGCATACCTTGTTAATTTTCACGTGTGTTTACCTGTCCTATAATGAATCTATACTATAATTACTAAGGAAGAAAAATAAACCAGGCCACAGGCAATTTTACCTTATTAGAATTTATGTTCTCTTTCTTCTTTTTTTTTTTTTTGCTTCTGTCTATACCAGAGCCACTCATAGTATTAACCCTCAGTCATCTGAGTAATTGATTTTTTTTTTTTTTTTTAAAGATTTTATTTATTTATTAGAGAGAGAATGAGAGACAGAGAGCACGAGAGGGAAGAGGGCAGAGGGAGAAGCAGACCCCCCGCCGAGCAGGGAGCCTGATGCGGGACTCGATCCCGGGACTCCAGGATCATGACCTGAGCTGAAGGCAGTCGCTTAACCAACTGAGCCACCCAGGCGCCCCTGAGTAATTGATTTTTATCACTTGGCTTGAAAGCAAGATCTAAATCTTTCCTAAATATTGTTGTTATCTAGCAAAATGTCTAGCAGATAGTAGATGCTCAGTAAACATTACTTGTAAAGAATTTAACTTCAACAAATGGATAAATGACATTATATGACCTATACAGAGTTCATGGAGTATTATGAGAGAGTATCCTCAATGCCATGACTTCTAAGTTGGTTTGTGGGCCCTCGATGCTTAAATAATACATTTGTGCAGAGACTAAATCTGAGTATGGAGAAGAAAATAAGTCTCAAACTGGGGCTGTGAATTGACTATTAAGATATCAGAAATTATTCATAAAACAAAACGAGCTTGTATGCAGCATGTTAATATTGATAAATAATTTATATAAACCTCTAATAGATTTTTTACTATCCAAACATTACCAACTGGCCTAAAATTTAAGCTTCTGCCTTAAAGTCTATTTTTTTTTTTTTTGCATTTGTGTCCTTGGAAACTGGTATTACTTATTTAAATTGGCAATTTTAAAAAAAATTTATAATACATTTTTAGTGTAGAACATTTGGAATGTACAGGAATCTTTGAGAAAAATTCTAAATTATCTTCCTTCTACACTCAAGGAAAATATTAACATTTTAGTTATATCTTTCAACTTTTTAAAAATACATTGAAATTACAACCCTCAAGATTAAGGCTCACTCAAGTCAGAATTCCTACAGGGAAGCCTTGTCAAACAAGTATCTTCTAGGTTTGACAGACTCTTTGTTTGACAGACAAAAATACATAGAAAAAAAATGCAAGGACATATATCATCTGTTAAAGTACTTCCGACAGAAGGACAGAGAACCCTTGTCTTATTGTATATATTTTGTACAGCTCGAATCATTTAAATGAGACAGGTTTGTGTGTGGCTTGTAAGAGAAAACAAAAAGAGTTAATAACTTAAAATGAGGGTAATATCACCTGAAAATGTAAAAATGTAAAATGTAAAAATGCTATACAACCTAGAACATTCAAAACTTATTTTTACATCCAATTATAGTATCTAAAGTACGCTGAAACTTTGTAGTTTTTTTTTTTTAATATATTCTCTGTTTATTTCCTACTCAACTGTCACTTTTACCTTAATTTTTGGCACTTCTTATATTTGTTCTTTCATTGTAATTTGTTTCAATAATTTTACATTCTTTCAAATTTTTGTTTGTTTTGAGAAATAGATGGAACATAGGTAAAGTATAAAACCAGAAAAAAAAAATCCTGTAGATATCAAAAACCCAGCCAACCTATATGATATTTGAGACTTTATGAAGAAAGTGGCTTATAGTACTACGTCCTGTTTCTCCAGAGGACTCCAACTCAGAAATTAAAATTGTATTTCACACTATCGATAAGCCATATTCATAGACACTTGTCCCACCTGCTCTTTGAGAATTTCTTTCTCCTGCAAAATTTCTCCTTCCATCCACCCCGCTTCACCCAGAAGTCCCCTCACAGGAGCTGAGAAGTCAGCAGCCAGATGGCAATTTCCCTTCCTGCTGTACCGCCCTTTGGAAGTGTTCTTCCCTTTACCCAGAAGGCTAAACAGAAGCCCCTCAACACTCCCCAGTACCTGCAGTTGAGTTGTGTCCCTCCAGAAATGACTTCCAGAGATGAGCACACTACATCACCACTTCCATTTCCACCGGGCACTCCTTCTTCTGTTACTGCACTTCTCTCAATTCCACCATCCCTCCTAAGTACTCCAGCTTCCTTTGGTGGGTATACCACTTTCCCAAGCTATGTCCCTCTCCCTCACACTGTCAGGCACAGCTGCCACCTCCACTGGGCTGACCAGTCACTTCCTGTGTCCATCTTGCTCACATGCTAAGTCTTCTGTGTTCAGTGTTGCACTGTATTCTGTGGTGAAGACTAGAGAGGACCCCCTCTCTTGTTTGGCATTGTAATCTGTTAGAAGAGTACCAGAGAAATATGGTTGAGACCTGATGACTTGAGCAGTTTATAGGAACACAGTGTTTTCTCCTTTTGATTACAGAGTTTCTCCCCTAGGAAATTTAAAGATGAATAAAAAATGCAGAGAAGGGAACATGGCGGCAGGAACAGGAGATAAATATTGTGCTCTGTTCAGACCTCTTAGTCTTGCCTGTTCTCCCATTTGTGTCCAAGGGTTTGTTACTGATTTTACTTGTTGCCTGACACTCTCTTCCCTGAGAATCAGTCCTATTCTAGTTGATGCCTCATTTTCTCCTGCAATTTAAGCCTCAGGGAGATTACCCCATCAATTTATCAGATACTACCAGACCTGTCAGAATTCCAAAGGTGTGCCTGGCTTAGGCTCCAGCCAAAAACTCCACTAGAGATAAACAACTTGAATAAATAAGGAGCAAAACCATATCCTTGGGTGGAAACTAAATATTATTTACAAGAGCATTTTCTTTTCTAAATTAAGTCACGGCTTTAACCAATCAGTCAAGTGTCACCAGCTTAGGGAACACAAAATAAAGTCTTAGCACTTTTAATATTTAAGTTAATGTGACTCTGATCCCTATTATGCTAATCATGAAAATTAACAGTGGAGACCAAACTTATTAGCTTGAGTGTAAGCCAGGTCTACCTCTAGAATTCTGACAGGTCTGGCAGTGTGCTCTGATTACCTCCCCAAGAAAGATTTGGCCCACAATTATAATTAGACCAGATTAAAGGAGAGAGATATTCTGTTTATTCATGAACTTACTTTTCCTCTGCTTTGGCTCACAAATTTATTTCTGATTAAATAAATATTATAATTTTAAAATTATTGACCACTAAGAACTCTGTCATATTTTCATTAAGGTGCTGCTTTTAGTTTGCACACATGATATTGACCACATATATTTTAAACAGATGACCCTCCTGGGAAGCTTCCTGATATTAATTAACTATTTAATGATATAATTGATGTATAGCAGTGTATTGGTTTCAGGTGTACATGATAATTTGATATATGTATCATGAATTTTATTTAGTTTACTTAACTTGCTTATTGTCTGTGGTGCTTCTTAGCTGATCAGTTCAAAGATAGCCAACAACAAATGAAAATTAAAAGCCATTTAATGTCTAGAAAGGAAAGTGCGTGGATACTATTCTGACTCTGGAAAGGACTTTTAATGATCATCATATTCAAAAGTCAAAGGAGAAATAACATTTCAGGGAAATGAAACTTGCTTTAGCTTAATTGGAAGCCTCAGGGTAAATCTTTATTTATGTATTTTTGGAAATACTCTAAACTGAGTAGAATTCAAAAACATTACTAAGCTAATTAAAATGTTTTAAAATGCCAAAGAGGGGATATAGTGGTCTTATAAGTTTTTATGGTTGGGTGGTTGATCTTTTCTAATAATTCATAAAACCTCAATTTTTCATGGTAAGAAAATGCCATTAAAAAGAGAAATATCAGCTGCTCAGTTTTATGTTAAAAATGAAGGAGTCTAATTGAATGCAGAATAAAAGATAGCATGCATAACCTTTTAAAAAATTATCAAAAGCATTGTCCTTGATGTTAGCCTGACATTTTTCCCTTTGATTAGTCAAAAATAACATCATGATCTTAAATAGCACTTTCCTTCAAAGGGACTGAGGAACTTGCTTTAAAAAAAAAAAAAAGAATCGTCAATCTCCTATTATCTTTATAGGGATGAAGGTAGAAGGGACTTGCATTCTTGCTAATGAATAGAATGGCTGTTTGAAAAAAAACTAACCAGTTCACCTGTGACCCCCCCCCCCAACTATCTACATTCTCTGTCTTCTCCATGCCCACCCACATCATGGTGAGCAATGGTCTTCCCCACCCAGTTCAGTGTCTCTTAACAGACCATAGTAAAATATTGAATCCGGCCACAAATGGTCACTGTCAGTAAAGCATTTTCATCTCCATGACTTATTTATTTTATTACTGGAAGTTTGTACCTCTTTATCCTTTTCATGTATTTCACCCATCCTCCTACTCTCCTCCCTTCTGGCAACCACCAGTTTGTTCTCTGTGAATCGATTTCTGTTTTTTCATTTGTTTACTTTGTTTTTTAGATTTCACACATAGATGAAATCATATGGCATTTCTTTGTCTGACTTCTTTCACTTAGCATGATACCCTCTAGGTCCATCCATGTTGTTGCAATGGCGAGATCTCATTTTTTTTTTTTTTATTCTGAGAAATATTCCATTGTGTATATATACCAAATCTTCTTTATCCATTCATCTGTTGATGGACTCTTAGGTTGCTCCCTTATCTTGGCTATTATAAATAATGTTACAATTAATTCCATACTTTTTAAAGTAAAATTGTGAAAAGTAATATAAAGTATAAGTAGTGGGTGCTATGAAAGCACAGGAGGGATAAATCTGACTGGAGGGTCAGAGATGGCTTCTATGAGGCAAAGACATTTGATTTGGGCTCCAAAACAGCAATGAGAATTAACCAGGCTAAAACAGGAGGAAGAACATTCTGGGAAGAGGCTACAGATGCTCCAAGATCTTTAAGTGGAAAGAAAAACAATACTGATTTTATTGTTGAATTGAGGAAGGTCAAGAATATAACGAATCTGTTGGACTATGTGAAAGTGCTTCATAAAAGGTAAAACTTTGAACAAAGGTCAATGATTACATTTACTGGTTATTATGATTGTTGTTATTGTCTGTTTTAATGGAAAGTCAGAGCTATATTTTACTATACGGCCTTTAAGCAGGAACCTAGATCACCCTTTTCTACTTTTTGGCAATACAGTGAACAGATACGGTAGTTGTTTAGAGAATTACAGTTTCAAAAATCCAGACAAAATCAAAATTATAATACCATAGCTAGTTCAGTCTCTACCCCCACAGCACGATTTCTCCTCTCTTCTGCTCCCACTCCCATCAGCTTAGGCCAGATCTGTGGCTCGAGAAGATTTGTTGATCTTTATCCTTTCTCTCTTGTTTGACATGGTACGGCACCACCAGGGTCATGAGGGTGGGAGAGAGTTGGAGGAGGAGGATAGATGGTGGCGAGGGAGCTAGAGGAAGAGATCAAAATCTTACTTGTCTGGTGCTGTTATAATCTATAATGTCCTCAGTTATGGCATGTTCTAAATTCTGGCTCTTTCCTAGAGAACATCTGAGAGTTGTCTGGAGATTCCCTCTAGGACCTCTATAGGGCACCATTGCCTGACACACAGGTGCTGACCCTTCCCACTGATCTCTCATGATACCTCTCAGCTCTGTACCCTCCACTGTCATCCCAACAGTGACGTACAGACTCTTTCAGCTAAGATCTTCACACTCCACAAACAACCTCCTTCATCAGGGTTCTATCAGGATGGTGTAAGTGGCTATTTTTCAATAGATTCACTTGACCCATGGAAATTTACACCCATGCCCCTGATACCAAAACTGCCTTCTCTGCTCCTCCTGCTATAATGGACAACTGGAATCTGCCTCAGACTTTGAAATTCCCTAGACCAGATGCAGGAATTAGTCTGTACGTTCATATACCTTCACAAATGCTCTAAGGTTTGACAAGGGTAGTAGAAGGCAAGACAATGCACTTCCGCAGTTTAATAGGTATCCAGCTGGGGAAGAACAACCCAGTCTCTTCTCTTGAAGAAACAAAAGCCAGCACAAACAGACAAAACGACATCAATAATAAAAACATCTCTTTAGAAACTTCTCATTTTGTCTTAGGGAGGGAAGAAAATGACATAGAAAACTTTTTCTCTTTAAATTTTTCATGTTCCTTTACAGAGGCTCTTTGAAGTAATGGCCACAAAGCCACATAACTTTTAGGAAGTCCTGAATGGAAATATCAGTCTTTAAAATACGTGAATGCCATCTGGGGGCTTCAGCTGAAATTCTGAGACCATGGGAAAAGCACCATTTCACATTCTGTTACAGAAATGACAGTTATTCTTATTTGTTGTTTTCTTTTTCTTATCATAATCATTGTTATACTATCATTATGTTTATTACTTATGGAACAGTAAGGCACGAATATTGTGACATTGAAATATTTGCCCATGAAGACTTGTAGTAGATGCTGTCCAGATGGCCCTTTAGAACAGAAAGACTTATTACCCCTGCCTCTGAGAGTCCCTCAGCATAGGTCCCTTAGTTGTCCAGCCTCTAGGAATTGTGTTGACTGAGTGGATTACCTCTTTGGAAAGTCATATCACCTTCTTCATCTGAGTAGTCCTCAACCAATTACTGGTTGATACAGAGATATAAAGATTGGTCCCCCTCCCCCACTTTGAACAACGTTAAAGACCTATCTCAGCTTCAGAGCTCCTCATGGGTTGGCTGAAGGATTCCTTGAGATCACACTATAGCCTAACTTCCTTCTCAGTCCAGGACTTCTTACACTCCATTCCATCCACATGGGTAGATCCCAAGAGCACTCCTAACAGGTTTCCTGCATGCTAATCTTCATCTCAAGATCTGCTTCCAAGGGCACCCAACCAGGGGCAGGTCATGAATAAATAAAGAATACCCACTATTTCCACTTCTACTAAACATCCTCCTGAATGTCCTAGTCAAAGCAAAAAGACCAAAAAAAAAAAAAAAAGTAGAAGATATAGCTCAATACAAGTCATCCCAAAAGTCAGTGTCATATGTCAATCATCATTTATTCTTCTCTTATGGATTAGTGTTTGATCTGGCTGAGGATTCAAGTTCGCTCCTAGAAGAGGGTTAATCCAGGTCTGTTTTATGTATCTTTCATTACTAGTGAAAGACCAGTGGCTACCCATGTTATTTTTTTCTCAAGTAGTGGGAAAAATGTATGTCAAACTCAACTGTGCAAGTCCCCTAAAAGCCTCTTCTTACATCTACAAATGTCTCATTAACCAGAGCCAGTCACATGGCCAAGTCCAACATCAAAGAGGGGAGAAGTATCCTCCTCCCATGAAGGTTGTAGAGGAAAAGGAGAGAATGAGTGACTACTTTCTAAGTAGTAATTATATTTACCACATTTATCAAATTGAACACCTTTGGGTACTTTTGTGTTGATATAACAAAAATGAAAAATTACAAAAATGTATAAGTTTTTATGATATTGAATAAGTCTAAAAGTTGCAAAGTTAAGCAAATAGATTATGTTAAAATTTTCATTTAATAAGCTTTTACTGAATTCTCACTTTATACTAGGCCTTGAGCTAGTAAGCATTGCGGGTGACGCTGTATTATGGAATAGGATACTTTCTCTCCAGAACCTAATAACTCAGTTGTGAAAAACAAAAATAGTTTGAGGAGAGGATTGTTTCCATCTGAATAAGGGGATATTTCTTAAGAGTATTTCATTTGATATGTCCATGGAAAACATCCACATATTTGAAATGCCATTACCTCTTTGTTACATATCTTTTAAAAGAAATTTTTATAACAGAGTAAACATGCTATTATATGTTTTGCTTTTTCACATTTCATTTATGAATGATTTTCCATATATCAAGATATTGCACATTTTTTATTTTTTAGTGACAATGTAGTATCCACTATTATTTGTGGACCACTCAGCTTATATAACCAGTTCTCAGTTCTTCAGATTGGATTGATTTTCAAATTGTCACTGTTAAATTTTCCACCTTCAAAAGTGTGTGTATGTATGTGTGCTTCATATTCTCAATTTGGGTTATTTTCTCATAGTGTATTTTTTAAGAATAAGCCTTTATTTTAAAATAGATTTAGATTTATATGAAAATTATGAGAGTACTATGAAAAAAACGTGATTTATCTCCTAGGTACACAAACCTTTTCTCACAGTGAGGGGAAGGAAAATACACGCTGAGTATGGTGGGCCCTCCGTTGTGGAATCTGTTGCCTACGGAGATCCATGAAATTGCTAGAATCCTGACTTACCATCTCAAGCTTTGATTTATCGCTATACTTGAGGCTTAAATCTTCAAACTCATCCAAATGAGTTTTTCTTTTCTGCATATGCTTTAAGTGATTGTATTTGGAGTAATTTAACTAAAGTCAGTGGTAAAATAATAAAAAAATGAAATGGTATTAGCATTTACCAAGAATCTACTAAGTATCAAGCACTGTACTAGACACAGTGCTTATATTATAACATTTAATCCCAACAGTAACCCTAAAATAGAGGTATTATAACACTTTATTTATAAGAAAGAGACTTCAAAGCATCTGGCTTGTAAATAAAGAAGTCAGGGAATTCCTTGAGCTTTAGCTGCAAAGCAGACCCTAATTCCACTCTAAACTAAATACAATTTGAAACCAGGTCACAGTCAATAATTATATTTCATAATTTGCTGAACATATACACAATACCTTGAACACAGTGACCTATGGAAATGGAACAAACAAAAAATATTGGACCTTATCACAGATCAAATTTGTGGAAAACCTACATTTATATGCAGCCTAAATTCTCCAATAAATTTAAAGGTACACACACAGTTTTTAACCACATGACAGCTAATTTGCACACTTCACATGTTTTGTTATTCTCAACAAAGACTGAGCTGGTCATAAATATTTTATGAAATCTTCATGTGTTGTAGCAGAGTTTAATTTTCATACAAATTAGAATTCAACTGGAACAAAGCACTGTGATATTTGAGCTTTATATTTACAAAAGCCATATGATGACTTATCGACGTGAAAATGGGGTTTAATATTTCCTGAGACTGCACACGCAATCTATAGGATAACTAAGGATCTATGTCAGCAGGAAGGGGGTATTTTGTTTCTCTCATGTCTTTAAATCCATCTTTAGTTTTCCTAAATTTCATGTATGGAAAACATCCATATATTCTTCTGGAGATTTTATTTTTATACTCTACCATTTTACTTAGCATTTATTTTAGTGAAGGAATATCTTGGCCACTAAAAACTATAATTAAATAACTGCAGACAAATTTTTGGCATGAGTTGAAGAAAAGAACATGTTCTACAATTGATTATGAAGCCCTAGGTCTGTCTTTTTAGGGGGCTGATTCGGAAGAGACATATTCTTGTCCTTCTTAATATAAATAGGGCTTAAAGAAGTGAACAAAGCAAAAAAGCTAAAATTGGTCTAATGGGAGCATGTGTACAGAATTTCCTTGGTACATACATAATGCTCATTTAGCTATAACCCCCAAATCAAGTCCAGGAACAGTGTCCCTCCCATAGACTCTAGACTCAGAAAGGAATATAATCTTCACTCATGTCTCTCTCTACTTTTAAGGAGATACAAATGCCAGGACCACAGCAACTGTTATTAACATATGGCATTCTAAATTCTCAGGAGTAGTCATCTTTTCTATTAAGCAGAGTTTTCTCACTCACACCACCTGTTCTTACATCTTCCCAACCTCATTTGCAAAATGCACAGTTTTGCACAATACACTCAGGACACTTCCTAACTCCCTGGTGTTCAGTCCCTAAGGCACGAAAGTCCTTTGGATCTGAATGTGTTTCTCCTTGGGATCCATTCAGGTTTCGTTCGTTCTTCAGAGGGTGTGGGAGGAGAAAAAAACTAATTGGACAAAAGGGGAGGCAGAAGTCTGTGAACTCCCGGGGTTAAAAATTTTTATCCAATTTAACATAGAAGAAATGTGTTGTTTAAGAGGAATATATAACAGTCATAAACTTTGAATTGTCTCTCCCCAATCTCTTGAAGGGGGTGGTAGTGAAGCCAAATTTAAACTCTAAACTTAGATATGCCAAAAATAAATATTTTTTTCTTTATAATTGAGGTAAACTTCAAATTTAGAATTGCCTCTAAAAATCATGCCACTTTCTTCCAGTTTTGAAGTTCATTTTTGGTGAACTCCATCTCCATTCAGGGTAGACTCCGTCTATTCTATATCTGAGCTTCCTACCAGGGCTTCCTATCTCTGCACTAGAGATCTTCCCTAATCCACCTCGTTTTCAATCACAGGGTCATGACTCAAAAAGGCAAACGGCATATAGCTGAATTTCTTTTATCTAGATTCACAAATTATTAACATATACACTCTATCTTTTTAATTTTTTGCTAAACCATTAGAAGTAGACAAATTAGCCATAACACTTAATTCTTTTTTAAAAACCTTTTTAAAGATTTTATTTTTTTAAGTAATCTCTACACCCAATATGGAGCTCAAACTCACAATCCCAAGATCAAGAGTCGCATGCTTTACTGACTGAGCCAGCCACGTGCCCCCATAACACTTAATTCTGTAATACCTGGGCACACATCTCCTAGGAGTAAGGGCGTTACTTGACAAAATGCCTGTATAAAACTTATTAAATTCAATATTTAAATTATAGTATTATTTAATATCCCATTCACATTCAAGTCAATTCAAGTTGTCCAAATAATGTCTTTTATAGAGGAAATTCTTTCACTTCCTTTCTCTTCTCCTCTGCCCAGCTGGAATCTGGTCAAGGATTATACAAGTCTCTTTTGACAAGTGAGATAATTTAATATGTAACCTCTGAGCTGCTTTTTAGTTCAAAATTCAGCTCAAATTTTCACACATTCATGGACATTTCATTTCCAAGGTGTTTCTGACTGGCATATTCCATATTGTGGTAGTTAGATCCCAAACATGACCGCAACAATTCCTCTCTTCTTGTATACACACCACTTTATTCCTGTCCCCTTGAATCAAGGCTGGTCTTATGACAGGCTTTGACAAATAAACAGCAGAAGTGACTTTTTGGGACTTTTGAATCCAGGCCTTGAGAGTACTGGTAGCCTCTACTTCTTGACTCTTGGAATGTTGCCATGCTAAAAGGAAGCTCAAGTGTCCATGTGGAGAGTTCCATGTATAGGAGACCTGCTCCTGGCAGACAGCTCCAGCTCAGCTCACATCTGGCAGCCAGCACTAACTGCCATTCACGTAATATGTACATTTTAGATTTTCCAATCATCCCAGCATCCTGTCAACACTATACCAAGCAGAATTTCACAGAATCCTGAAAAACTATAAATTGTTATTTTTTAGCTACAATTGTTTATGTAGCAATAGATTGCTACAACATATGCTTTACAATTCATGAATCATAATCTATAATAGAATCTTACATGACATTATAGTCCAAAAATGTTCTGGCAAAAAGAGTAGGAAATATATAAGTTTAAGCCAGCGACAAAGCCTAAAACATTATCCAATGAATTGCAAGAGTTTTTGTTCATATATAACAGCAGATGAATAAAAATGTATTGGTACCAAAATAGGATCATTCTTTTATAGCCTTATTTTATAATTTAAAAATACATTTTCATATCAATAATCATAAATCCTTATTACCATTTGTATATGTTGCAAAGTTTTCTATTGAGTGAATGAGCCATATTTAACAGTCCTCTGTTTCTGGCTTTATACGCTCTTTCCAGATTTTCATTATTGTAAACACAGTGACAACATAATAAATTATATAATCCTGAACATCTATTTTCCTATTTCCTTGAAAAATTGATGATTCAGAGATCGTGAATATTATTAAGCTTTTGGATATACATTCCAAATTGTCCTCCATGGAAGTTATAACAATTTATACCCTCAACAGCAGTGTATGGAGGTTCCTATTTTCTTATTTGGCATACTTTTCTGACATAAATTAATGTGTAAATACATGATTATCCATGATTTTTATCTAATATGAGAGTGAAGCAACCATTCTTCCAACCTCCCATTCAAGCTGACATCCAGGAAATATAAATTGCTTGGATTTGCTCAAATATAAATAGATTGTCTTAAATATATGCCACTCAAATTACTTCTCAAGATGTACACAATTCCCAAAGCTCCATTGTTTGTGGAGTCTATTTGATTCCTCTTGTCAATATCCAGACAGTTTTCAAAAAAGCACACAGTTCTGAACTTACCCTTGCAAGATGTCTTAGAAGGGTCTGTTCTCAGCTGCAGCATACCTTTCTCCTTTGACCTCCAGAATTTCTAAACCAGTTTTGGCATGAAATGTGTCCACGTGTAGCGTGGATACCTGAATATTGTCATGGGAATTTTTGAAAACAAAATTAAAGGGGCAAAGCCATAGACTAGTTTTCTAATATGTATTTCATATGGAAGCTGGGCTTTGAAACATCTATAACATCAGTTGATATTCTGATAATTATGCCTGCATTTTCCTAATTTTAACCATCTCATATCTCAGAATTGTCTATAGATCACCTTACTGGCAAACAAGAGTATTCCTGAGCATGTTTACTTTGGTAAGGTTTTCTTTTTTTGAAAAGTTTCTTTTTTCCAACTCTGGGATTTCCCCAGTTTGGATTTTCTGGTGGATTTCTGTCATCCGGGTGATGGGTAAGACCTTTCCACAACACTGGAAAAACAAAATAGAAGCTGCAAATGAACTTTGCTAAAAGGTCAGCCAGCAATAATAAAGAAACTAGGACAAGCAGGCAAGTTAAGAAACCAGTAAAGATAAAATATACCATAACCTTACATTAGTTCTATGTATTTTCTTTCTTAACAAAATAAGACAAATTCCTCAAACAAGACCACGTAGAATAAACACAATATCATGACCTTTTATAAATTAAGAAGTGAAACAGCACAGAGCAGCCTGGTCACAAAGAAGGAAAAATAAAGAACTAGGGTTGCCCTTTTAGGTCTTTGTGGTTCCTCCTACTGTGTGAGAGAACATGGTGGGCAAAGTGAGGTGGAAAAAGACAAATTCTCACCTAGAGTCTGGAATCTTTCTGTTAGAAATTCAAGATGATTTACAGCTAATTTTGTCTGTCTTAAAACCTTTCCACAGAGGAACAACACAGATCTCTGGGCAATTTCATGCTCGTTATTGAGATGGGAAAGCTAAAACACTATTAAAAAACACAATCAATCAGAGGCAGAATTGGTTGTAGGGCTCTGCTCTTATTTTCTCCTCCACAGTTCTCTGATAACTTGGAGTCTGTTTTTTCTTCTTTGCTGGGAAGAATAAGAAAGGAAAGGGGATCTATAGGAATATTTGCACCCACCTCAGTCTTCAATTTAAATGAAATCATAATCTCAAAGGATGTGATTCAGTATATTCTCTTTACTTTGTTTATTAATGAAGTAGAATTGATGTGTAATATGTTAATTAATGTTTTCTTAATCAGAAATATCTTTTCTAGTGTTCTTTTTCTTTGTGTGAAACCTTACATTTTCCTTCTGACTCTAACTTATTTTTAAAAAAATTTTTAACATATGTCTTACTTGTTTCAGGGGCACAGGTCTGTGATTCATCAGTCTTACACAATTCACAGTGCTCACCATAGCACAAACCCTCCCCAATGTCCATCACCCAGCCACCCCATCCCTCCCACCGGCTTCCCTCCAGCAACCCTCAGTTTGTTTCCTGAGTCTCTTACAGTTTGTCTCCTTCTCTGGTTTCATCTTGTTCCGTTTTTTCCTCCCTTCCCCTATGATCCTCTGTCTTGTTTCTCAAATTCCTCATAGCAGGGAGATCATATGATATTTGTCTTTCTCTGATTGACTTATTTCGCTTAGCATAATACCCTCTAGTTCCATCCATGTTGTTGCAAATGGCAAGATTTCATTTTCTGATGGCTGCATAATATTCCTGTGTGTGTGTGTGTGTATGTACTACATCTTTATCCATTAATCTGTTGATGGACATCTAAGCTCTTTCCATAGTTTGGCTATTGTAGACATTGCTGCTATAAACATTGGGGTGCAGGTGCCCCTTCAGATCACTACATTTGTATCTTTGGGGTAAATACCCAGTAGTGCAATTGCTGGGTTGTAGGGTAGCTCTATTTTCAACTTTTTGAGGAGCCTCCATACTTTTTCCAGAGTGACTGCACCAGCTTGCTTTCCCACCAACAGTGTAGGAGGGTTCCTCTTTCTCCGCATCCTCACCAACATCTGTCATTTCCTGACTTGTTAATTTTAGCCATTCTGACTGATTTGTATTTCCCTGATGCCTAGTGATGTTGAGCACTTTTTCATGTGTCTGTTGGCCATTTGGATGTCTTCTTTGTAGAAATGTCTGTTCATGTCTTCTGCCCATTTCTTGATTGGATTCTTTGTTCTCTGGGTGTTGAGTTTGATAAGTTTCTAACTTATTTTTAAAATAAATTTAAGTGTGAAAGCAAACACATATGCATTGAGATTTCATAGAAAATATTTTTTAAATATGTATTGAAGTCATTATTCATAATCTATAGAGCCTACGTAATCTGCCCTTGACTGGTTCTCTGGTCTCAACTCCTCCTACTCTTCTTAAGATCTTTGATCCTTTGACAATCCAACCTCACTCCTGCTTCAGGATTTTAAAGATCCTGTTCTCTCTGCCTGAGGATTCTGTCCCCAGTTTACATGACTGTCTCCTTCTTATCATTTGGATTTGAGCTCAAATGTTCCTTTTTTAGAAAAGTTTTCCCTTTCATCCTCTGGTCAAATTATAATTTTCAAAAAAGTGAAAATCATGATTCTCATATCAATGCTGAGTGAATGTTAAATTTTTAACTCATTAATAAAAGAAAAAATAAGGATGATAAATCTTTCTCCAAGGAGAATTTGAGGGATAAATGCTTATATATCATTCAGGAAAGATGTACTGAAACAAATTTGCTAAGTTAGAGACAAAAATGGTTATATCCTACAGGGCAATAAAACCATGAAATGTAGGGTTATCATCTCTGCCAGATGGAATCCATGGATATCTCAATTGGACAATAGTCTTCATGTTAACGTGTGGCTTTGCAGAGCCTGGTCCCTAATCACTACCAAATACTAACTCTTGGGTAGCTCTAATAGACGGTGGTCTAGCATAACATTTAAAGACATGTAATATAACTTGTATAATTTTTTCTTAAGAAAAGGTAAGGAAGGCTCTTACTTTCTGGCCACTCTCCTTTACATCACCCTACTTTATTTTCCATTGCACTCATTACTATATAAAACTATCATCTTTCTTTTTTGTTGGATTTCTTTATTACCTGTCTCTCCACTATAACATGTGACCTAAGAGCAGAGTATTTGTCTTTCTGTCCTGTACCCTGAGCCTTCAAAATAATGTGACATGTTGTAGGTTCTCAATAAATATTTGTTGCATGATACAGTGTTCAATAATATTTTAGTGAAAGTGGGAAATGCATAGAAATCAGCAATGAAACTTGAGTATCTGGTTGAAAAGTGAAACATGCACAAATGAACAGAAAAATAAAAGGCGATATATAATAGTGCTGAAAAATATACATATTAAATGTGTTGGAAGGACTGTCAAGATGGTCACATCCAGGGGCGCCTGGGTGGTTCAGTCGGTTAAGCATCTGCTTTCGGCTCAGGTCATGATCCCAGGGTCCTGGGATCAAGTCCTACATCAGGTTCAGCGGAGAGCCTGCTTCTCCTTCTCCTTCTGCCTGCAGCTACCCCTCCTTATGCACATGGTCTTGCTCTCCCTCTCTCTGTCAAATAAATAAATAAAATCTTAAAAAAAAAAAGATAATCACATCCACAGGAACATATTATAACTTCTAAATATTGAAAATATGACAAATATACCAGAAATATTTATGGCTAGGGCGCCTGGGTGGCTCAGTTGGTTAAGCAACTGCCTTCGGCTCAGGTCATGATCCTGGAGTCCCTGGATCGAGTCCCGCATCGGGCTCCCTGCTTGGCAGGGAGTCTGCTTCTCCCTCTGACCCTCCCCCCTCTCATGTGCTCTCTCTCTCTCAAATAAATAAATAAAATCTTTAAAAAAAAAAAAAAGAAATATTTATGGCTAAATTTGATGCTAAAGAAGCTCTGTAACGATCAGCCCCCTTTCAATGGCACTTAGGGAGAAGTATAAAATTTGTTTTAATGTTTATGTTACATAATTGTATTGTGGTGTATGTGTTTATTTTAGAGGCAATCGTAGGTGTCAATCTGAATGGAAACTTGAAATTTACTTAAAGCAAAAACATTAAGTACCTACTTTGTTTAAGGCAGACTGTATCTCATGATAGTTGAGGACATCTGGCCTCTGTTTTTCATGAAAACTTCTTTTTCCTAGTCTGATAACCGAGAGATGGACATTAGTCATTTATATATTTGACAAGGCATGGCATTTGCATATGGTAGAACAAAAAGGGAGTTAGCACTTTCTTCTTTTATTTTGTCTGAGTCTTATTAACTCAGTAGTGTATGGGAATTATGATAGAAATTGCCCAGAAAGTTGAGAATTTATACTCTCTCTCTCTCCCTGTGAAATAGGACATTTTTCCTGCTTGTATTTCCCTCTGTTGTGTTCTCTGCATTTTGCTCTTTTCATCCCCGAAATTGACTCACAGATACCTGAAAACAGAGTGGGGAAGAAGGGGAGAATTTGGTGAGATATAGAATTCTTTAGGAAATGTTTTCAGCCTTCTCCCAAAAGAAGAAATAAACAAGGAATACTAGGTTGGTAAGACTGAAGTTGAGTGGATAAATAAAAAGTAAACACATTTTATCATATTCAAAATTCTTCCTTTAAAATTTTGTGTGTGCGTGTGTATAGATACAGCGGGAAGCTCAATCATGTTATTCATTACTTCAATTCCTGCTTAGTTTTATAATCTTTAAATACTCATTTAAACATTATTTAACTCAACGGGCATTGTGTGGTTGTCATTGGGTTTGTAGGAAGAAAAATAGCAAACAATGTAAAACTGCTGCTACAACAGAAAAATTGGCATTTCTTTTCATGTAATCATGATACATACTTTTTTCTAATTTGGGGGACGGTGAGTAATATTAAGTTTTCAACTAAACTTTCATTTTCAATAAAAGTAAAACACAGAAGTTTCCAACTCCTTTAGTAATTTGTTTTATAGTGCTTATTCATTGACGTGACAATTCTGTGAATAATGGTTAGTTTATTTTTGAGGAACTAAAAAGCATTTTATAGAATCTCACAATCTTCAAATAAAAAAAAAGCAAGTTACAGATAAATTGCACCAGTATGATTTTTATATAAAATTTGAAGACATGCAAAAGTAAACATTAGTTTTAAAGGGATATTTACATAAGTAGTAAAATTATTGAGAAAGGCAAGATATGTATCACAAAATTCAGGATAACTTATGTCTATTAGGGAGGGAGGGCTATTTAATCATGGAAGGCAAACAGGAAACTTCAAATGTTTGAAAGCATTCTAGTTCTTAAGCTGGTTGGTGGGAGCAGGGATGTTATAAACATTAGGCTTTATATTATATACATTACATATGTATGAAAAGATAATTCACAGCTTTTTAAAATGCCTCGTATTTCTGTTTTTCAGTATTCTGTTTTCATTGTTATGGTACACTGACAGTCCTAAAATTCCTCCTCCATAAGCAGTTACAAATACCATGCAGAATATTTTTAAATTAATGGAGTAGTACCTAAAAGAGTTTGGGCTAGTCTCTGCAGCCAGAAGCAAAATAGAAGCAGAAAATCGCAGCAGGTATGAGAAACTGAGTGTGCAGCATACCCAGAGGGCATCTGTAGGATTCCTGCAGGTAGCCTGGAGCCTGAGGCCCCTGTGCAGAGCAGGAGAGATCTGCACTGGTCCCACAGAACATGGGACTCTGGTGGTACTATGCATATAAAAACAGGATGATCCATAAGAAAATTCTTTTAGTAATGATAGACTAAAAAGAAAACTGTCTAATCTCTGTTCTAGTTAATGGGGAAAAAAAAAACAGTAGATTTGTGGGATTTAGCCAGGATAAACCAGCCCACACAAACCTGGAATCACACATCTTTGTGGTCCCAGAATACTCCAGAAGAATGTTACTGAAGGGGAGCAGATGATGTCATGCCCTCAGTACTCTAACAGAAGTAAGGGTTCCTATCAGATTTTTTAAAAAAATTCCTACCCAGATTTAAAAAAATAAGGAATTTGTAATTATTAATATGTGCAATAATGTGCACACACAAACATACATGGAAATAGGTGTCACCAGTAAAAACAACAAAACCAGACAAAGGCTTCAGATCCTGGAATTATTAGATACTGAATATAAAGTAAAATATATTTACTGTATAAAAGAGGGAATATTGAAAAAAATAAAACTTCTAGGGGCGCCTGGGTTGCTCAGTCATTAAGCGTCTGCCTTCGGCTCAGGTTATGATCCCAGGGTCCTGGAATCGAGCCCCGCATCGGGCTCCCTGCTCCGCGGGAAGCCTGCTTCTCCCTCTCCCACTCCCCCTGCTTGTGTTCTTATTCTCGCTGTGTCTCTCTCTGTCAAATAAATAAATAAAATCTTAAAAAAAAAAACCTTCTAGAAATAAATATATAGTTGAAATAAATAAGATGGTGTGAACAGCAGATTAGGTCAAACTAAAAAGAGAATTCATGAAATGGAAAAGAGACCTAATGACATAATGTGATATGTGCTATGAAAAAAACAGTGCAGGATGAGGGGGATCAGCAGTGCAGGTGGAGAGACGCGTGAAGCTGGATGCAATTTAAAGAGAGCAGACTGAACGGGAAGAAATCAGAGAGGGAGACGAACCATGAGAGACTCTGGACTCCAGGAAACAAACTGAGGGTTTTAGAGGGGAGGGGGGTGGGGGGATGGGGTAACTGGGTGATGGGCATTAAGGAAGGCAAGTGATGTGATGAGCACTGGGTGTTATATGCAACTGATAAATTATTGAACACTACATCTGAAACTAATGTACTATATGTTGGCTAATTGAATTTTAATTAATTAATTAAAGAGAGCAATCAGAGTAGGTGTCACAGAGAAAGAGGTGAGAGAGGTAACCAAATGGATATTGGAGGTATCCGTGTTCCAGATAGAGGAAACAGCAATTAGTTGAAAGAAGAGCCAAATCAACATACATCATAGTAAAATTACTGAATTTTGGGGATAACACAAAGATCCCATAAGCTTCCAAAGAGAAAAAAAAATATTGTCACAGACAAAATATATAGAATCATAATGACTTCAGACTTCTTGATAGTGGCACTGAATGTGAGAAAATTCTAAGCAAGCTTTTCCAAAATTCAAAAGGAAAATTCTATGTAATTCTACACAGCCAAACTATCCCAATCAGTTGAAAACATTTTCAGACAGAGGAGTCTCAAAACTTTACCTTCCTTGCTCCCTTTCCTTAAAAACCTTTGAAAAAATTAATCCAGCAGAATGAGGAAATCAACCGAGAGGGAAAAAAAGCTCTGGTATTGAGCTTTTTTGTGTCGATCCAACAGAGGAGCACAATAAGGGGAATTCCAAGGATGATGCAGAAGAGGGATTCCAGATGAGGGTCATGCACCTGATAAAAAGAATACCCTGTGTGGTTTGGGGTGGGTTTGATGGCTCTCAAAGGGACTTCTGCAGAAAGTCCTTGAGGGAGGACAGAGAGGGGGCTGTGATAATACCAAGGCTGAAAATCAAAAGTATCAACAAAATAGGCTAGAGATGAAGTTATTGTTACCAAATCACTAGCAATGATTGAATGAAAGAGGTGAAAATGCATGCAGGTGGTGGAGGGGTGGAGGCAATGGAAAAGAGGGGGGCACACTGCTGTTTTCTTAACAAGACTCAGTATGATAGCACTTTTCAGGAAATAGAATATGTAAGTTTTCTAATAGCCACATTTAAGAAAAAGTAAAAAGAAACAAGTGAAATTAATTCTAGTAACATATTTTATTTAGCCCAATATACCCAAAATATTTCTACTGGTAATCATTATAAAAAAATATTTAGAGATTTTTCTTCTTTCTCATACCAAGTATGAAACTCAGGGTGTACTTTATACTTGCAGCACATCTCAGTTACGATTGGCCACATTCCAAGTGCCCAGTAAGCACATGAGGCCAGGACTGCCTTATTTGACAGTGTGACTTGAAACTATGTGCGTGTATAACTTTGATAAATTATAAGAAATTGTAAAGGAGCACTAGCATGGACAATTTGCCCACTTACTTTGGGAATGCAGAAGTGCACTAATACCATCAAAAGAGGGGACAAAATAATTGAAAGGACCAGGAAAAATGGAACTTCCTTAGAAAACTTGAAAATGTTAAATTATGCATCATTCATTCACTATCAGAGCATGGAATCTCATCACCCATATGGACTACTCTTTATATGTTATTCGTGTAGTTTTGCAACCCACTCTCTTTCCCTTGTAGGTGAAGAAACTAATGCAGATAAGTGACTTGCCCAAATTTATTAAGCTAATAAGCAGCAAGTGGGACTCAAATTCAGGCATTCTGACTCCACTGACCACAAGCTTGCCCACAGGTGAAGTGCTCTGCGTGGGGACTCCATCTGATTGTGTGGGTGAGGTTTGTTGAAGATGATAAATGTCTGCAGTATATTACTCACCTTGATCTTAATGTAATGCATACCCACATAGTGGTGAAAAAGAGCATCAAGATGTTTCTGCTGCTGTTTCCTGTTAGAGTAGTTCAGAATAAATATCCCTACTTCAGCTTTTTGAAGTAATTTGTGCCTTTGAGTGAAGTAATTTGGTTTTAGACTATGTCGCCCCTGAAATAAGTTTGAAATAGAAGGATTGTATTTCTCAACAACCTATCAGTGTTTTTCAGGGGTTATGCAGTTAGATGGAGTCTTTATAGCTAGTGAATTCAATCCAACAGATTAATTAAATTGTGTTGACTTTCTATTGCTCTCTAACAAAGTACCCCAAAACATAATGGCTTAAAACGACAAACATTATCTCATAATTTTTTGTGAGTCAGAAATCAAAATGCAGTTTAATAGGGTGTCTCTGACCCAGGGTCTGTCATGGGGCTACAGTCAAGGTGTTGGCCAGAGTTGCAGTCATCTGTAGGCTCAACAGGGGAGGGTTTGCTTCCAAGGTCACTAATGTGGCTATTGGAGGGCTTAGGGCTCTTGGATGTTGGCCAAGGGCATCACCTCTTAGCTGCATGGGCCTCTCAGTTGGGTTACTCATGACATGGCAACTTGCCTCCCCCAGAATGAGGGCTCTGAGGGGTACGGCTGGGCAAACAAGACCCAAGACACAGTCTTTTTGTAAATTAATCTCAGAAGTGATATCCCATCACATTTCCTATATTCTGTTCATTAAAAACAAGTCACTAGATCCAGCCCAAAATCAAATAGAAAAGATTACAAAAGGCATGAATACAAGGAGGCAGAGGCCATTAGGGCCAGTCTAGAGACTGCCTATCACAACGACAAACATTCAACATTTTACTCTTGAAAAATGCAGTTTCTTTTTCCATTCATTCATCCATCAGTATTCACTGAATATCTACTTTGTGCCAAACCCTGGAAATCTGGGGAGCAAAACAGATGTTCTCATGGTTTTCCTAAAACCTACAACCCAGTGTCCTCAAAATTAAACACCTATATTTTGATCAAAAAGAATAAAATGTTTTAAACATCAAGGAGCTTCTCACTAACTGCTTTCTCTTAACTATTGTGCTTATAAGTCAAATACTGATGACCTTTTGGTGAAATGTGAAGAATTACCCTGGTCTTCTAGATCATAATTGTGTTATAGCCCTTCACTTGGATCTCCAGACTCCCTAGCTCAATGAGAGCCAGAGTTATTTACTTTAATTTCTGTACTGACAATACAATGTAAGGCCTGCAGATGAGAAATTTGAGCTCATCCAGCTTTGGAAAGGAGCTGCTTAAGAATTTAGCTCTTTGGGGTGCTTGGGTGGCTTGGTTGGTTAAGTGTCTGCCTTTGGCTCAGGTCATGATCCCAGGGTCCTGGATCCAGTCCTGTATCAGGCTCCCTGCTCAGCGGGGAGACTGCTTCTCCCTCTCTCTCTCTGCCTCTCTCCCTGTTTGTGTTCTCAATCTCTCTCTTTTTCAAATAAATACATAAAATCTTAAAAAAAAAAAGAGTTTAGCTCTTTGACTGTCCCTCTAAACTATAAACTGACAGAGAAATCTATGAGGTCAGTAAGGCTCTATTCATATCCCATGACCACTCTTTGTCCTCTAACATGAAACATGTTTTCCACTAAAACTGAAACCAGGATGATTTCAGTGATTGCAAAATAAACACCTTATCAGTGATTAAAGGAGCCTGTGTTTATTTCTAGAATTCTTGAAGTTCTTTCTCTTTATCAGTCAGTCTCTCCCCTCAGTGGAGATTTCATCCAGTCCCGAGTACCCATCTCTCATACTTTGGTCTGTTTCTCAAGAGAGTACAATTAATGGGTTTTATTTGCATTTTAGACATCATAACATCTTCAGATATTTTAAGTCACCAATTTGAGTAGATACACAGTAACTTCATACACACACACACACACACACACATGCACCCCACTCCTTGCTCACCAATGGAGGTCACATTAGAACTATCTCAACCTGATTTATTTTCTACTTAGTTGGGTTCAAATAATCTGAGTATTTCAAGGTGGCACAAAAGGATGCCTCATAAAAAATTAAAATAGATAATTAAGCTTTGAATAACACCACTGAATATATGTGAAATAAGTTTTTGTTGTAAATCATTTAGCTTAATTACAAATAAGAATGCTGACATATCTAATAAAAAGAACTATGCCATATATTTATGATGTACATGTTTTATAGGCACAAACTGACCAGACATCCATGCATTTTGATCTTATAAAATTCACTAAGACTCAAGGTTCCCCTGTCCCAGGAGCGCCTGTGTGGCTCAGTTGGTTAAGTGTCTGACTCTTGATTTCAGCTCAAGTCATGATCTGAGGGTCATGGGATCAAGCCCTGAGTAGGGCTCCACACCCAGTGGGGAGTGTGCTTGAGATTCTCTCTCTCTCTCCCTCTCTGTCCCTCCCCCTGCTCTCTCTCTCAAGTAAATAAAGCTTAAAAAAAAAAAATTCCTCCTGTCCCAGACTCTAGCAGTAGCTTAAATTCTGAATGGCTTACTCTTCTGCTATTGTGTTCCAGCTCTGAAAGTCGCCACCAGAATAATATACATATACCTGTTCATAGCTCAGCAACTTACTTTTACAGATTCTAGTCCATGAACCATAATTTCTGCTACTTGAGCAATTTTAAATGTTTTTCCCCACTTCGATTAAAAGTATACCTTAGGAATGCCTGGGTGGCTCAGTCGGTTAAGCATCTGCCTTCAGCTTAGGTCATGATCCTGGGGTCCTAGGATCGAGTCCCTCATTGGGCTCCTTGCTCAGCGGGGAACCTGTTTCTTCCTCTGCCTGCCACTCTCCCTGCTTGTGCACTCTCTCTCTGACAAATATTTTTTAAAAAGTATACCTTAAAGACACACATTCTTTTCCCCAAATTAGTGGGACACTGTCAGTCCCATCTCAAGACATGCTAATGGGCCCTGGAATATGAGAATTCAATTTACTCGATTTGTTAACAATAAACGTGATTTCTAAAATCATTTCACTTGTTTCTTAAAATTAATGGTCAGATAATTCATTAATGAAAGCACTTGTAGCAAATGTGGGTTCCAAACCAAAGCTTTTGAACCATAGAATGTTCAAAAGCAAAATAATCCAGAACTCCATGAATTCAAAAGATGGGGTGCCCTGAGAGTTTATTTGGTAACTACCTGGGAATGGTGGGTTGGCAGATATTTGTATACAGAACTAGGATTGAAGCCAGGATGACTTCAGTAAGGAATAAATACATGATCAATGGTTGAAGAAGCCTGTAAATTTTATCTTTAGGATTCTCTTACAGAAATTCACATGCTGCACAAAGATATATGTGCCAAGATATTTACTGCTGTATTTTTTGAAAAAGCAAAAGGCATATATAAAGAAAAACTTGAAAAAACTTAAACTTCTATTAGTAGGAGAATGCTTATGATGGTTAAACTTCTATTTGTAGGAGAACAATTTTAGCTGTAGAATGCAGTTCTTACAGAATATGAAGTAGGCCCATATGTACTGACCAAGAAGAATATAATATGAACAGGGGGAAAAAACCCACATGTTGTGTAACAATATATATAAATGTGTCACTCCAAAGTTAAAAATAATATAGCATCTTATTAAAAATAAGTATGCTATAATATAATCTTATTAAAATATGTGTGGGCAGAAAAATATTACAGACATGTTGGCACATAACAACCTACAAATTTCGGTGATATTAAATGGCAATGCAATGGCTATAATGCACATTAAAATACTTTCACACATACAGTGTGATATTATGTATATATTGCTTGGCTTATGCAATAATCCTAAAGTTACAAACTGTTCAAGAACAAGTAGTCTCTGGGCTTGGTCCACTAGCCTTTTTTTTTTTTTTTAAGGATTTATTTATTTATTTTTAGAGAATGTGGGGAGGGGCAGAGGGAGAGGGAGAATCTCAAGCAGACTCCGTGCTGAGCGCAGAGCCCCCCCCTGGGGCTCAGGCTCCATGCAGGGCTCCATCCCATGACCCCGAGATCATGACCTGAGCAGAAATCAAGAGTTAGACGTTTAACAGACTGAGCCACCCAGGTGCCCTGATCCATAGCCTTCTAATCAGGAAGACTCTTCCTCAAAGGTGCCCACTACAAGCGTTTCTTTTATCCATATTTCTGTCAATAACTTCCTACAAATCTGGGCATGATTTATCATTTTATTGTCTTGAGAAAGTAGTGGGGAAAATGTTAAACTTAGATTAAACTTAAATGTTTGCTACATCTGTAGCCATTACAGTACTAATAGTTCAAAAGGCATTGTGTGTGACCAAGTTGGCATAGGCAAGTTCAAAGCCAAGAGTTGATGGCAAAGACTACATTTTAAGCCCAGCGTCAACTTTTCTGTTTGGCTGCATGCTTTTTAGGACTATCTGCTTAAAGTTAAATTCTTTTTTTTTTTTTTATTATGTTAATCCCCATACATTACATCATTAGTTTTAGATGAAGTGTTCCATGATTCATTGTTTGTGCATAACACCCAGTGCTCCATGCAGAATGTGCCCTCCTTAATACGCACCACCAGGCTAACCCATCCTCCCAACCCCCTCCCCTCTAGAACCCTGTTTGTTTTTCAGAGTCCATTGTCTCTCATGGTTCGTCTACCCCTCCGATTTCCCCCACTTCATTCTTCCCCTCCCGCTACCTTCTTCTTCTTCTTTTTTTTTTTTTCTTAACATATATTGCATTATTTGTTTCAGAGGTACAGATCTGAGATTCAACAGTCTTGCACAATTCACAGCGCTTACCAGAGCACATACCCTCCCCAGTGTCTATCACCCAGTCACCCCATCCTTCCCACCCCACCCCCCACTCCAGCAACCCTCAGTTTGTTTCCTGAGATTAAGAATTCCTCATATCAGTGAGATCATATGATACATGTCTTTCTCTGTTTGACTTATTTCACTCAACATAATACCCTCCAGTTCCATCCACATCGTTGCAAATGGCAAGATCTCATTCCTTTTGATGGCTGCATAATATTCCATTGTATATATATACCACATCTTCTTTATCCATTCATCTGTTGATGGACATCTTGGCTCTTTCCACAGTTTGGCTATTGTGGACATTGCTGCTATAAACATCGGGGTGCACGTACCCCTTCGGATCCCTACTTTTGTATCTTTGGGGTAAATACCCAGTAGTGCAATTGCTGGATCATATGGTAGCTCTATTTTCAACTTTTTGAGGAACCTCCATACAGTTTTCCAGAGTGGCTGCACCAGCTTGCATTCCCACCAACAGTGTAGGAGGGTTCCCCTTTCTCCGCATCCCCGCCAACATCTGTCATTTCCTGACTTGTTAATTTTAGCCATTCTGACTGGTGTGAGGTGGTATCTCATTGAGGTTTTGATTTGGATTTCCCTGATGCCAAGCGATATTGAGCACTTTTTCATGTGTCTGTTGGCCATTTGGATGTCTTCTTTGGAAAAATGTCTGTTCATGTCTTCTGCCCATTTCTTGATTGGATTCTTTGTTCTTTGGGTGTTGAGTGTGATGAGATCTTTATAGATTTTGGATACTAGCCCTTTATCTGATATGTCATTTGCAAATATCTTCTCCCATTCTGTCGGTTGTCTTTTGGTTTTGTGGACTGTTTCCTTTGCTTTGCAAAAGCTTTTTATCTTGATGAAGTCCCAATAGTTCATTTTTGCCCTTGCCTCCCTTGCCTTTGGCGATGTTTCTAGGAAGAAGTTGCTTCAGCTGAGGTCAAAGAGGTTGCTGCCTGTGTTCTCCTTTAGGATTTGGATGGACTCCTGTCTCACATTGAGGTCTTTCAACCATTTGGAGTCTATTTTTGTGTGTGGTGTAAGGAAATGGTCCAGTTTCATTCTTCTGCATGTGGCTATCCAATTTTCCCAACACCATTTGTTGAAGAGACTGTCTTTGTTCCACCTGAACAGACCTATAACCACTAAGGAAATTGAAGCAGTCATCAAAAATCTCCCAAAAAACAAAAGCCCAGGGCCAGATGGCTTCCCAGGGGAATTCTACCAAACATTTCAAGAAGAATTAATACCTATTCTTCTGAAACTGTTCCAAAAAATAGAAATGGAAGGAAAACTTCCAAACTCATTTTATGAGGCCAGCATTACCTTGATCCCCAAACCAGACAAAGACCCCATCAAAAAGGAGAATTACAGACCAATATCCTTGATGAACATGGATGCAAAAATTCTCACCAAAATACTAGCCAATAGGATCCAACAGTACATTAAAAGGATTATTCACCACGACCAAGTGGGATTTATCCCTGGGCTGCAAGCTTGGTTCAACATCCGCAAATCAATCAATGTGATACAATACATTAACAAAAGAAAGAACAAGAATCATATGATCCTCTCAATAGATGCAGAAAAAGCATTTGACAAAGTACAGCATCCTTTCTTGATCAAAACTCTTCAGAGTATAGGGATAGAGGGTACATACCTCAATATCATAAAAGCCATCTATGAAAAACCTACAGCGAATATCATTCTCAATGGGGAAAAACTGAGAGCTTTCCCCCTAAGGTCAGGAACGCGGCAGGGATGTCCACTATCACCACTGCTATTCAACATAGTATTGGAAGTCCTAGCCACAGCAATCAGACAACAAAAAGAAATCAAAGGCATCCAAATTGGCAAGGAAGAAGTCAAACTCTCACTCTTTGCAGATGATATGATACTTTATGTGGAAAACCCAAAAGACTCCACCCCAAAACTGCTAGAACTCATACAGGAATTCAGTAAAGTGGCAGGATATAAAATCAATGCACAGAAGTCAGTGGCATTCCTATACACCAACAACAAGACAGAAGAAAGAGAAATTAAGGAGTCAATCCCATTTACAATTGCACCCAAAACCATAAGATACCTAGGAATAAATCTAGCCAAAGAGACAAAGGATCTGTACTCAGAAAACTATAAAATACTCATGAAAGAAATTGAGGAAGACACAAAGAAATGGAAGAACGTTCCATACTCATGGATTGGAAGAACAAATATTGTGAAGATGTCAATGCTACCTAGAGCAATCTACACATTCAATGCAATCCCCATCAAAATACCATCCACTTTTTTCAAAGAAATGGAACAAATAATCCTAAAATTTGTATGGAACCAGAAAAGACCCCGCATAGCCAGAGGAATGTTGAAAAAGAAAAGCAAAGCCGGCGGCATCACAATTCCGGACTTCCAGCTCTATTACAAAGCTGTCATCATCAACACAGCATGGTACTGGCACAAAAACAGACACCTAGATCAATGGAACAGAATAGAGATCCCAGAAATGGACCCTCAACTCTATGGTCAACTCATCTTTGATAAAGTTAAATTCTTTTACAAAGGCCAGGAATAGGCATCCATGTACAGTAGTTAATGAAAATTTCATACACACCTACAAAAAACTGTTTGGAAAATAAGCCTGAGGAAAATGGATTGGGCTTTTTAGATAATCAAAAATAATTGTTCCATGGTGAAAGAAGTGAGCTTTATTTTTAATTGACTTAGGTTTGAACTTCAGAAAATGAAAATTCAACACATACACACTTCTGTAAATAAAACACCATTGCCCTGGGGGACCTGGGGGAGAACATGTTGGGGTTTAGCAGCACAAATTTGAGGAAAGGAAATCGTTGAAGGCCTGAGATGCATTCTGGCCCAGGAAAACATCTTGATTTAAAATGTGGGGGGATAGACAAAGCACAATCAATTTATTAGATTATCTTTCATTATCTTGGTTGGTTGAACTGTCACAAGTTTCTAGGAATCCTCTTCTCGTTTGTTTCAAACAGTATTTTTAGGAACACACATGAAAAAAATGGTTAAAAAAGAGACCTGTACAATCAATACGAATAATAATAAAATAGTGTGCAATGACCTTATCACATTTAATACTTAGCCCTGTTTTTGCACAGTATTTGGTCCAAAATATATTCAGTACCAACCAGTGACTAGTTAAACTCCTCTCATGTATAAACTCCAAAGACTCAGCATGAGCAGCATGCCCAATCAGCTTTGTTCACAAGCTGAGCCTCCCAGTCCTCCTGCCTTCAGCTACTGTTTCCTACCAGCGTTTTGTTCTTCCTGGCCCTCCCCCTTCTCTACCTCCTCCAGGTCTCATTTTAAAAACCTACCCTGTAGATATCCAATTCAATCCTTCTGAGTTGCCTTGGCAACTCTCAAAGATAGGATAGCTCACAGCTTCCCAATCTAATTCTATCACATCCCTCAATTAGTTTAGTTTAGGTAAGCCTTTTATGAGCAGTCAGATATTTCTTAGAACTATAGTCAGGAATTGGCTCACTCTAAATTGTTTGTAGATTCTCACAGGGTGATTTCCTACGCACATCCTCCGGACGCCCTTCTTGCGGGGTCTCTTTTCCTAATACCAGAAAACCTGAGCAGATTGTTAGACAGCCAGCCCACTTTCATGCTTCCCTCCACTATCTGTTGACTTTTTCTTGAAGATTTACTTTCTTAGTCTTTTGGCTGCCCTGCCCTTTGGCATCTTTGAAAGCTCGGCGGGGTTCCTTAGTTGGCAGTAATTAATCAAGGTTGTGATGTTTTCAACTTCAGGTCCTCAAATGAAAATCAAAATGTTCGTGTTTTAAGCCAAATATTCCATCACATATGATGTTTGCAAAGCACACAGGGATAGGTCATTCTTCACTTATATTTTGAGAAGAGAAGATTACCTCTGGCCCACCTTTTCACCCAAGGAGTATTTCGACACAACATTACCTACCAAGATTGAGCCAGGTCAATCTAAATTTTAATTTCGAACCTTGTTGAAGCTGCCCAAATGGAATTAACTGGCTCTTCAGATCTGTAGAAAGTTATGCTAACTTTGAAAAAAAATCATGTGGGAATAAATTTTTGTCATGAGGATTTGACAGCACTCCTTTGAAAATCTAGTTCTGGTCATTAAATGCATTTAACATAATAAGTCACAGAAACAACTAAGAAGGTTCTTTAATTGATTGCATAAAATGTATGAATTAATTAAGCATGTAACACCACACTAAAGATGGTGGAATATAAAGAAACATAATCTTGAGCTGGCTTACTCTCTTATATAAGCAAATTGAATTAGATTTTTATCCAATAATTTATGCTGAATTAAACCAAGAGTTTGCTATGATACATTTACAATGAATATAAAGGCAAGGAAACAAACACAAAATTGTTATAAACTAATAAATCACACCTATATAGAGATGAATGGGAACATTTTGTGGAATATTAATTCAGTTTGGAGTGGCTATTTTGGGGATCAAGCACTGTTGAAGTAGAGTTGAGATGGCCACTTCTAGTCTAATGGGAGTTGTGAATTCACACATCATAGGAAATAAATTTAAGTTTCCAAATTGACTTGGCCTCTGGGCATTTAGGAAAATTGAAGTCACAATTTGTGGCTATCACAATCTCCTGTTGCTGGGAACACTTCCCAGTGAAAAACTACTTTCTTTCTTTGTTGTTTTTCTCTCCCTTCAAAATATGTGTACACTTCACATTTTTGACCAAAGCTCAGCAAAGGTGATCTGATCAATGTTTACTGCCTGCAATAAATTTAGAGAAAAGCAGCAGACCTTCTCTCATCAGTCCCTGAGTAGTCATTCTGGAAAGTTTTGCAATTCTGCTTTCCAATAGTGTCTTAATCTTCAAATAGTTGAGTACTTCATAATTCAGCTGCACGTGCAAAGACATCTTGAAAACAACTCACATACTCTGAATTCAGGATTTATTCACTTGTTTTTAAAGCCATAAGTCCATGAAAAGTTATTTTTTATTGTATGATGGCCTATCAGAGGTAGTCATATATCAAAACGTCATGAAACTGAAAAAAAAAATTAACATTTACATTGACCTGGAAAAGCTACAGAAGATTGTCTAGTCCATCTCTTAAGTCAAAACATTTCAATTTATTGATTTAATCATTAGAGGGGCATTCAAAGCATATCATGGAAAAGAGTTGCTAAAATTTGCTTTTATGCTGACAGGCGGAGCAAGATGGCGGAGGAGTAGGAGACCTGGATTTCGTCTCCTCTCAGGAATTCAGCTGGATAGGGATCAAACCATTCTGAACACCTACAAACTCAACAGGAGATCGAAGAAAAGAAGAGCAACAACTCTCTCATCAGAAAAGCGACCACTTTCTGGAAGGTAGGACGTGCGGAGAAGTGAATCCGAGGCGATATTCGGGAGGATAGACGGCGGGGGAGGGGCCTCCGGTGGCCGCTTCTGGCAAGTGATAGAACCACGGAGCACAAAATCGGAACGTTTAAAAGTCTGCTCCGCTGAGGGACGTCACTCTGGTGGCTAAGCGGGGGGTGGAACCCTCCGGGACAGTGTGGTCTCAGGACCCACGGGTCACAGAAAGACCGGGGGTGCCTGAGTGTGGCAGAGCTCCCAGGTAACGGAGCAGGGAAGCCGGCTGCAGAGGCGGAGCCCAGGCACGGGCTCTCAGCTCGGGGTTGCCATAAACCGGGATCCGCGGCACAGTCGGGCCCCTGCTCCTCCAGCAGGGACCCAACAAGCGGCAGATCCGGGGAGACTCACCTTCCTCCCCCGGGAGGAGCCGCGCGGGAGTGCACCGCAGGGATCTGCTGGGTTTGGAGACTCCACCCGGGGTCAGGTGCCGGAGATAGAAACGCGCGGTCACAGGCCGGGTGAGCACGGAGTGCGACTGGAGACCGGGGAGATGGGAGTGACTGACGGCTTTTCTCTGGGGGCTCACTGAGAAGCGGGGCCCCGAGTTCTCGGCTCCTCCGCGGCGGAGATTGGGAGGCCGCCATTTTCACTCTCCGCCTCCAAAGCTGTACGGAAAGCTCGCAGGGAACAAAAGCCCCGGAGAGCAAACCCGAGCAGATTACTTAGCCGGGAGGGGGCAAGGGCGGGGCAATTCCGCCTCCGGCAGAGACATTTGGAAACCACGGCAACAGGCCCCTCCCCAGAAGATCAGCGAGAACAGCCAGCCAAGACCAAGTTTACCGATCAATGAGAACGGCAGAACTCCAGCTCTAGGGGACTACTGCACATAGAATTCATGGCTTTTTTACCATGATTCTGTACTCTTTCAAAGTTAATTTTTTTTTTAACTGTCTTTCTTTTTTTTTCTTTTTGAATTTTTCTTTTTCCCTTTTTCAACCAACATCTTATCAATCCCTTTTTAAAAAAAAAAAATTTTTATTTTTCATTTTTACAGTCATATTCTATCCCTTCATAGTAGTTACCCGTATTTTTGGCTTATATATATAAGTTGTTCTCTCTTTAAAATTTTGAGATACAGTTTCTTCTAACAGACCAAAATATACCCTAAATCTCTAGTATATGGTGTTTTCTATTCCCCTGCCTGATCACATCCTCTCCCTTTTTTTTTCTTTTTTTAAATCCTCTTCTTTCTTTTTTCAAACAACTTATCAATTCCTTTTCTAAAATTTTTTATAATTTCCATTTTAGAGTCATATTCCATCCCTTCATCATATCAACCCTTATTTTTGTACATATATAAGTTTTTCTTTCTTTAAAATTTTGGGAGGCACTTTCTCCTAAAAGACCAAAATACACCCCAAATCTAGTGTGTGGCACTGATCTATATACCAGCCTGATCATATTTGATCACATTCTGGTTTTTTTGTTGTTGTTGTTTTGTTTTGTTTGTTTTTGTTTTTATCTTTTTCTTTTTTTTCTTTTTCTTTTTTCTCTCTTTCCCTTTCTTTTCCCACTGCTTCAGGTTTTTTCTGATTTGTTTAGAGTATATTTTCTGGGACGTTGTTACTCTGCTAGCAGTTTGTTCTCTCATTAATCTATTCTCCTCTGCACAAAATGACAAGACGGAAAAAATCACCTCAACAAAAAGAACAAGAGGTAGTACCGACTGCCAGGGACCTACTCAATACGGACATTAGTACGATGTCAGATCTAGAGTTCAGAATCATCACTTTAAAGATACTAGCTGGGCTTGAAAAAAATATGGAAGTTATTAAAGAAACCCTTTCTGGAGAAGTAAAAGAACTAAAATCCAACCAAGTAGAAATCAAAAAGGCTATTAATGAGGTGCAATCAAAAATGGGGGCACTAACTGCTAGAATAAATGAGGCAGAAGAGAGAATCAGTAATATAGAAGATGAAATGATGGAAAATAAAGAAGCTGAGAAAAAGAGAGAGAAACAACTACTGGATCACGAGGGCAGAATTCGAGAGATAAGCGATACCATAAGACGAAACAACATTAGAATAATTGGGATCCCAGAAGAAGAAGAAAGAGAGAGAGGGGCAGAAGGTATAATGGAGCAAATTATAGCAGAGAACTTCCCTAATTTGGGGAAGGAAACAGGCATGAAAATCCAGGAAGCACAGAGAACCCCTCTCAAAATCAATAAAAATAGGTCAACACCCTGACATCTAATAGTAAAACTTACGAGTCTCATAGACAAAGAGAAAATCCTGAAAGCAGTTCGGGAGAAGAGATATGTAACCTACAATGGTAGAAACATTAGACTGGCAACAGACCTATCCACAGAGACCTGGCAGGCCAGAAAGGACTGGCAGGATATATTCAGAGCACTAAATGAGAAAAATATGCAGCCAAGAATACTATATCCAGCTAGGCTGTCATTGAAAATTGAAGGAGAGATAAAAAGCTTCCAGGACAAACAAAAACTAAAGGAATTTGCAAACACAAAACCAGCCCTACAAGAAATCTTGAAAGGGGTCCTCTAAGCAAAGAGAGAGCCTAAAAGCAACATAGACCAGAAAGGAACACAGACAATATACGGTAACAGTCACCTTACAGGCAATACAATGGCACTAAATTCCTATCTTTCAATAGTTACCCTGAATGTAAATGGGCTCAATGCCCCAATCAAAAGACACAGGCTATCAAACTGGATTAAAAAACAAGACCCATCGATATGCTGTCTGCAAGAGACTCATTTTAGACCCAAAGACAGCCCCAGATTGAAAGTGAGGGGGTGGAAAACCATTTACCATGCTAATGGACACCAAAAGAAAGCTGGGGTGGCAATCCTTATATCAGACAAATTAGATTTTAAACCAAAGACTGTAATAAGAGATGAGGAAGGACACTATATCATACTTCAAGGATCTATCCAACAAGAAGATCTAACAATTGTAAATATCTATGCCCCTAACATGGGAGCAGCCAATTATATAAGCCAATTAATAACAAAAGCAAAGAAACACATCAACAACAATACAATAATAGTGGGGGACTTAAACACCCCCCTCACTGAAATGGACAGATCATCTAAGCAAAAGATCAACAAGGAAATAAAGACTTTAAATGACACACTGGACCAAATGGACTTTACAGACATATTCAGAACATTCCACCCCAAAGCAACGGAATACACATTCTTCTCTAGTGCCCATGGAACATTCTCCAGAATAGATCACATCCTAGGTCATAAATCAGGTCTCAACCGGTACCAAAAGATTGGAATCATTCCCTGCTTATTTTCAGACCACAATGCTTTGAAACTAGAGCTCAATCACAAGACAAAAGTCAGAAAGAACTCAAATACATGGAGGCTAAAGAGCATCCTACTGAAGAACGAATGGGTCAACCAGGAAATTAAAGAAGAATTAAAAAAATACATGGAAACCAATGAAAATGAAAACACAACTATTCAAAATCTTTGGGATGCAGCAAAGGCAGTCCTAAGAGGAAAGTATATAGCAATACAAGCCTTTCTCAAGAAGCAAGAAAGGTCTCAAGTACACAACCTAACCCTACACCTAAAGGAGCTGGAGAAAGAACAGCAAATGAAGCCTAAACCCAGCAAGAGAAGAGAAATAATAAAGATCAGAGCAGAAATCAATGAAATAGAAACTAAAAGAACAGTAGAACAGATCAACGAAACTAGGAGCTGGTTCTTTGAAAGAATTAACAAGATTGATAAACCCCTGGCCAGACTTATCAAAAAGAGAAAAGAAATGACCCACATCAACAAAATCATGAATGAAAGAGGAGAGATCACAACCAACACCAAAGAAATACAAACAATTATAAGAACATATTATGAGCAACTCTATGCCAGCAAATTAAATAACCTGGAAGAAATGGGTGCATTCCTAGAGATGTACCAACTACCAAAACTGAACCAGGATGAAATAGAAAACCTGAACAGACCTATAACCACTAAGGAAATTGAAGCAGTCATCAAAAATCTCCCAACAAACAAAATCCCAGGGCCAGATGGCTTCCCAGGGGAATTCTACCAAACATTTCAAGAAGAATTAATACCTCTTCTTCTGAAACTGTTCCAAAAAATAGAAATGGAAGGAAAACTTCTAAACTCATTTTATGAGGCCAGCATTACCTTGATCCCCAAACCAGACAAAGACCCCATCAAAAAGGAGAATTACAGACCAATATCCCTGATGAACATGGATGCAAAAATTCTCACCAAAATACTAGCCAATAGGATCCAACAGTACATTAAAAGGATTATTCACCACTTGGTCGTGGTGA